>NW_027327926.1:900000-1192969 GCF_047675955.1 Chlorocebus sabaeus | reverse complement strand
TCACCATAGCCCTCTATGGGCTTCCAAATATCCCTTTGCCAATTCCACAAGAACAGCCTTAGCGAAAGGCTTCTTGAAGGGAAAGATGTAACTCTGTGAGATGAATTAACAGAACACAGAGCAGTTTCTCAGAAAGCTTCTTTCTAGTTTTGAACGGAAGATATTTCCTTTTTCACCAGAGCCCTCTATGGGCTTCCAAATATCCCTTTGCCAATTCCACAAGAACAGCCTTAGCGAAAGGCATCTTGAAGGGAATGATGTAACTCTGTGAGATGAATTAACAGAACACAGAGCAGTTTCTCAGAAAGCTTCTTTCCAGTATTGAACGGAAGATATTTCCTTTTTCACCATAGCCCTCTATGGCCTTCCAAATATCCCTTTGCCAATTCCACAAGAACAGCCTTAGCGAAAGGCTTCTTGAAGGGAAAGATGTAACTCTATGAAATGAACTCAGAGAACACAGAGCAGTTTCTCAGAAAGCTTCTTTCCAGTTTTGAACGGAAGATATTTCCTTTTTCACCATAGCCCTCTATGGGCTTCCAAATATCCCTTTGCCCATTCCACAAGAAAAGCCTTAGCGAAAGGCTTCTTGAAGGGAAAGATGTAACTCTGTGAGATGAATTGACAGAACACAGAGCAGTTTCTCAGAAAGCATCTTTCCAGTTTTGAACGGAAGATATTTCCTTTTTCACCGTAGCCCTCTATGGGCTTCCAAATATCCCTTTGCCAATTCCACAAGAACAGCCTTAGCGAAAGGCTTCTTGAAGGGAAAGATGTATCTCTGTGAGATGAATTTACAGAACACAGAGCAGTTTCTCAGAAAGCTTCTTTCTAGTTTTGAACGGAAGATATTTCCTTTTTCACCAGAGCCCTCTATGGGCTTCCAAATATCCCTTTGCCAATTCCACAAGAACAGCCTTAGCGAAAGGCATCTTGAAGGGAATGATGTAACTCTGTGAGATGAATTAACAGAACACAGAGCAGTTTCTCAGAAAGCTTCTTTCCAGTATTGAACGGAATATATTTCCTTTTTCACCATAGTCCTCTATGGGCTTCCAAATATCCCTTTTCCAATTCCACAAGAACAGCCTTAGCGAAAGGCTTCTTGAAGGGAAAGATGTAACTCATTGAAATGAATTCAGAGAACACAGAGCTGTTTCTCAGAAAGCTTCTTTCCAGTTTTGAACGGAAGATATTTCCTTTTTCACCATAGCCCTCTATGGGTTTCCAAATATCCCTTTGCCAATTCCACAAGAACAGCCTTAGCGAAAGGCTTCTTGAAGGGAAAGATGTAACTCTGTGAGATGAATTCACAGAACACAGAGCAGTTTCTCAGAAAGCTTCTTTGTAGTTTTGAACGGAAGATATTTCCTTTTTCACCATAGCCCTCTATGGGCTTCCAAATATCCCTTTCCAATTCCACAAGAACAGCCTTAGCGAAAGGCATCTTGAAGGGAATGATGTAACTCTGTGAGATGAATTAACAGAACACAGAGCAGTTTCTCAGAAAGCTTCTTTCCAGTATTGAACGGAATATATTTCCTTTTTCACCATAGTCCTCTATGGGCTTCCAAATATCCCTTTTCCAATTCCACAAGAACAGCCTTAGCGAAAGGCTTCTTGAAGGTAAAGATGTAACTCTATGAAATGAATTCAGAGAACACAGAGCAGTTTCTCAGAAAGCTTCTTTCCAGTTTTGAACGGAAGATATTTCCTTTTTCACCATAGCCCTCTATGGCCTTCCAAATATCCCTTTGCCAATTCCACAAGAACAGCCTTAGCGAAAGGCTTCTTGAAGGGAAAGATGTAACTCTGTGAGATGAATTCACAGAACATAGAGCAGTTTCTCAAAAGCTTCTTTCCAGTTTTGAACGGAAGATATTTCCTTTTTAAGCATAGCCCTCTATGGGCTTCCAAATATCCCTTTGCCAATTCCACAAGAACAGCCTTAGCGAAAGGCTTCTTGAAGGGAAAGATGTAACTCTGTGAGATGAATTAACAGAACACAGAGCAGTTTCTCAGAAAGCTTCTTTCCAGTTTTGAACGGTAGATATTTCCTTTTTCACCGTAGCCCTCTATGGGCTTCCAAATATCCCATTTCCAATTCCACAAGAACAACCTTAGCGATAGGCATCTTTAAGGGAATGATGTAACTCTGTGAGATGAATTAACAGAACACAGAGCAGTTTCTCAGAAAGCTTCTTTCCAGTATTGAACGGAATATATTTCCTTTTTCACCATAGTCCTCTATGGGCTTCCAAATATCCCTTTCCCAATTCCACAAGAACAGCCTTAGCGAAAGGCTTCTTGAAGGGAAAGATGTAACTCTATGAAATGAATTCAGAGAACACAGAGCAGTTTCTCAGAAAGCTTCTTTCCAGTTTTGAACGGAATATATTTCCTTTTTCACCATAGCCCTCTATGGGCTTCCAAATATCCCTTTGCCCATTCCACAAGAACAGGCTTAGCGAAAGGCTTCTTGAAGGGAAAGATGTAACTCTGTGAGATGAATTCACAGAACACAGAGCAGTCTCTCAGAAAGCTTCTTTCCAGTTTTGAACGGAAGATATTTCCTTTTTCACCATAGCCCTCTATGGGCTTCCAAATATCCCTTTGCCAATTCCACAAGAACAGCCTTAGCGAAAGGCTTCTTGAAGGGAAAGATGTAACTCTGTGAGATGAATTCACAGAACACAGAGCAGTTTCTCAGAAAGCTTCTTTCTAGTTTTGAACGGAAGATATTTCCTTTTTCACCATAACAGTCTATGGGCTTCCAAATATCCCTTCGCCAATTCCACAAGAACAGCCTTAGCGAAAGGCTTCTTGAAGGGAAAGATGTAACTCTGTGAGATGAATGCACAGAACACAGAGCAGTTTCTCAGAAAGCTTCTTTCCAGTTTTAAACGGAAGATATTTCGTTTTTCACCATAGCCCTCTATGGGCTTCCAAATATCCCTTTGCGAATTCCACAAGAACAGCCTTAGCGCAAGGCTTCTTGAAGGGAAAGATGTAACTCTGTGAGATGAATTAACAGAAAACAGAGCAGTTTCTCAGAAAGCTTGTTTCCAGTTTTGAACGGAAGATATTTCCCTTTTCACCATAGCCCTCTATGGGCTTCCAAATATCCCTTTGCCAATTCCACAAGAACAGGCTTAGCGAAAGGCATCTTGAAGGGAATGATGTAACTCTGTGAGATGAATTAACAGAACACAGAGCAGTTTCTCCGAAAGCTTCTTTTCAGTATTGAACGGAATATATTTCCTTTTTCACCGTAGTCCTCTATGGGCTTCCAAATATCCCTTTTCCAATTCCACAAGAACAGCGTTAGCGAAAGGCTTCTTGAAGGTAAAGATGTAACTCTATGAAATGAATTCAGAGAACACAGAGCTGCTTCTCAGAAAGCTTCTTTCCAGTTTTGAACGGAAGATATTTCCTTTTTCACCATAGCCCTCTAGGGGCTTCCAAATATCCCTTTGCCAATTCCACAAGAACAGCCTTAGCGAAAGGCTTCTTGAAGGGAAAGATGTAACTCTGTGAGATGAATTCACAGAACACAGAGCAGTTTCTCAGAAAGCTTCTTTCTAGTTTTGAACGGAAGATATTTCCTTTTTCACCATAGCCCTCTATGGGCTTTCAAATATCCCTTTGCCAATTCCACAAGAACAGCCTTAGCGAAAGGCATCTTGAAGGGAATGATGTAACTCTGTGAGATGAATTAACAGAACACAGAGCAGTTTCTCAGAAAGCTTCTTTCCAGTATTGAACGGAATATATTTCCTTTTTCACCATAGTCCTCTAAGGGCTTCCAAATATCCCTTTTCCAATTCCATAAGAACAGCCTTAGCGAAATGCTTCTTGAAGGTAAAGATGTAACTCTATGAAATGAATTCAGAGAACACAGAGCAGTTTCTCAGAAAGCTTCTTTCCAGTTTTAAACGGAAGATATTTCTTTTTTCACCATAGCCCTCTATGGGCTTCCAAATATCCCTTTGCCAATTCCACAAGAACAGCCTTAGCGAAAGGCTTCTTGAAGGGAAAGATGTAACTCTGTCAGATGAATTCACAGAACACAGAGCAGTTTCTCAGAAAGCTTCTTTCTAGTTTTGAACGGAAGATATTTCTTTTATCACCATTGCCCTCTATGGGCTTCCAAATATCCCTTTTACAATTCCACAAGAACAGCCTTAGCGAAAGGCTTCTTGAAGGGAAAGATGTAACTCTGTGAGATGAATTCACAGAACACAGAGCAGTTTCTCAGAAAGCTTCTTTCCAGTTTTGAAAGGAAGATATTTCCTTTTTTAACCATAGCCCTCTATGGGCTTCCAAATATCCCTTTGCCCATTCCACAAGAACAGCCTTAGCGAAAGGCTTCTTGAAGGGAAAGATGTAACTCTGTGAGATGAATTCACAGAACACAGAGCAGTTTCTCAGAAAGCTTCTTTCTAGTTTTGAACGGAAGATATTTCCTTTTTCACCATAGCCCTCTGTGGGCTTCCAAATATCCCTTTGCCCATTCCACAAGAACAGCCTTAGCGAAAGGCTTCTTGAAGGGAAAGATGTAACTCTGTGAGATGAATTCACAGAACACAGAGCAGTTTCTCAGAAAGCTTCTTTCTAGTTTTGAACGGAAGATATTTCCTTTTTCACCATAGCCCTCTATGGGCTTTCAAATATCCCTTTGCCAATTCCACAAGAACAGAATTAGCGAAAGGCATCTTGAAGGGAATGATGTAACTCTGTAAGATGAATTAACAGAACACAGAGCAGTTTCTCAGAAAGCTTCTTTCCAGTATTGAACGGAATATATTTCCTTTTTCACCATAGTCCTCTATGGGCTTCCAAATATCCCTTTTCCAATTCCACAAGAACAGCCTTAGCGAAAGGCTTCTTGAAGGGAAAGATGTAACTCTATGAAATGAATTCAGAGAACACAGAGCAGTTTCTCAGAAAGCTTCTTTCCAGTTTTAAACGGAAGATATTTCCTTTTTCACCATAGCCCTCTATGGTCTTCCAAATATCCCTTTGCCAATTCCACAAGAACAGCCTTAGCGAAAGGCTTCTTGAAGGGAAAGATGTAACTCTGTGAGATAATTCACAGAACACAGAGCAGTTTCTCAGAAAGCTTCTTTCTAGTTTTGAACGGAAGATATTTCCTTTTTCACCATAGCCCTCTATGGGCTTCCAAATATCCTTTTGCCAATACCACAAGAACAGCCTTAGCGAAAGGCTTCTTGAAGGAAAAGATGTAACTCTGTGAGATGAATTAACAGAACACAGAGCAGTTTCTCAGAAAGCTTCTTTCCAGTTTTAAACGGAAGATATTTCGTTTTTCACCATAGTCCTCTATGGGCTTCCAAATATCCCTTTGCGAATTCCACAAGAACAGCCTTAGCGAAAGGCTTCTTGAAGGGAAAGATGTAACTCTGTGAGATGAATTAACAGAACACAGAGCAGTTTCTCAGAAAGCTTCTTTCCAGTTTTGAACGGAAGATATTTCCTTTTTCACCATAGCCCTCTATGGGCTTCCAAATATCCCTTTGCCAATTCCACAAGAACAGACTTAGCGAAAGGCTTCTTGAAGGGAAAGATGTAACTCTGTGAGATGAATTCACAGAACACAGAGCAGTTTCTCAGAAAGCTTCTTTCCAGTTTTGAACGGAACATATTTCCTTTTTCACCATAGCCCTCTATGGGCTTCCAAATATCCCTTTGCCAATTCCACAAGAACACCCTTAGCGAAAGGCTTCTTGAAGGTAAAGATGTAACTGTGTGAGATGAATTAACAGAACACAGAGCAGTTTCTCAGAAAGCTTCTTTCTAGTTTTGAACGGAAGATATTTCTTTTATCACCATTGCCCTCTATGGGCTTCCAAATATCCCTTTTGCCAATTCCACAAGAACAGCCTTAGCGCAAGGCTTCTTGAAGGGAAAGATGTAACTCTGTGAGATGAATTAACAGAACACAGAGCAGTTTCTCAGAAAGATTCTTTCCAGTTTTGAACGGAAGATATTTCCTTTTTCACCATAGCCCTCTATGGGCTTACAAATATCCCTTTGCCAATTCCACAAGAACAGACTTAGCGAAAGGCTTCTTGAAGGGAAAGATGTAACCCTGTGAGATGAATTCACAGAACACAGAGCAGTTTCTCAGAAAGCTTCTTTCTAGTTTTGAACAGAAGATATTTCCTTTTTCACCATAGCCCTCTATGGGCTTCCAAATATCCCTTTGCCAATTCCACAAGAACAGCCTTAGCGAAAGGCTTCTTGAAGGGAAAGATGTAACTCTGTGAGATGAATTAACAGAACACAGAGCAGTTTCTCAGAAAGCTTCTTTCCAGTTTTAAACGGAAGATATTTCATTTTTCACCATAGTCCTCTATGGGCTTCCAAATATCCCTTTGCGAATTCCACAAGAACAGCCTTAGCGAAAGGCTTCTTGAAGGGAAAGATGTAACTCTGTGAGATGAATTAACAGAACACAGAGCAGTTTCTCAGAAAGCTTCTTTCCAGTTTTGAACGGAAGATATTTCCTTTTTCACCATAGCCCTCTATGGGCTTCCAAATATCCCTTTGCCAATTCCACAAGAACAGACTTAGCGAAAGGCTTCTTGAAGGGAAAGGTGTAACTCTGTGAGATGAATTCACAGAACACAGAGCAGTTTCTCAGAAAGCTTCTTTCCAGTTTTGAACGGAACATATTTCCTTTTTCACCATAGCCCTCTATGGGCTTCCAAATATCCCTTTGCCCATTCCACAAGAACAGCCTTAGCGAAAGGCTTCTTGAAGGGAAAGATGTAACTCTGTTAGATGAATTCACAGAACACAGAGCAGTTTCTCAGAAAGCTTCTTTCTAGTTTTGAACGGAAGATATTTCCTTTTTCACCATAGCCCTCTATGGGCTTCCAAACATCCCTTTGCCAATTCCACAAGAACACCCTTAGCGAAAGGCTTCTTGAAGGTTAAGATGTAACTCTGTGAGATGAATTAACAGAACACAGAGCAGTTTCTCAGAAAGCTTCTTTCTAGTTTAGAACGGAAGATATTTCTTTTATCACCATTGCCCTCTATGGGCTTCCAAATATCCCTTTTACAATTCCACAAGAACAGCCTTAGCGAAAGGCTTCTTGAAGGGAAAGATGTAACTCTGTGAGATGAATTAACAGAACACAGAGCAGTTTCTCAGAAAGCTTCTTTCCAGTTTTGAACGGAAGATATTTCCTTTTTCACCATAGCCCTCTATGGGCTTCCAAATATCCCTTTGCCAATTCCACAAGAACAGCCTTAGCGAAAGGCTTCTTGAAGGGAAAGATGTAACTCTGTGAGATGAATTCAGAGAACACAGAGCAGTTTCTCAGAAAGCTTCTTTCCAGTTTTGAACGGAAGATATTTCCTTTTTCACCATAGCCCTCTATGGGCTTCCAAATATCCCTTTGCCAATTCCACAAGAACAGCCTTAGCGAAAGGCATCTTGAAGGGAATGATGTAACTCTGTGAGATGAATTAACAGAACACAGAGCAGTTTCTCAGAAAGCTTCTTTTCAGTATTGAACGGAATATATTTCCTTTTTCACCATAGTCCTCTATGGGCTTCCAAATATCCCTTTTCCAATTCCACAAGAACAGCTTTAGCGAAAGGCTTCTTGAAGGTAAAGATGTAACTCTATGAAATGAATTCAGAGAACACAGAGCTGTTTCTCAGAAAGCTTCTTTCCAGTTTTGAACGGAAGATATTTCCTTTTTCACCATAGCCCTCTAGGGGCTTCCAAATATCCCTTTGCCAATTCCACAAGAACAGCCTTAGCGAAAGGCTTCTTGAAGGGAAAGATGTAACTCTGTGAGATGAATTCACAGAACACAGAGCAGTTTCTCAGAAAGCTTCTTTCTAGTTTTGAACGGAAGATATTTCCTTTTTCACCATAGCCCTCTATGGGCTTTCAAATATCCCTTTGCCAATTCCACAAGAACAGCCTTAGCGAAAGGCATCTTGAAGGGAATGATGTAACTCTGTAAGATGAATTAACAGAACACAGAGCAGTTTCTCAGAAAGCTTCTTTCCAGTATTGAACGGAATATATTTCCTTTTTCACCATAGTCCTCTATGGGCTTCCAAATATCCCTTTTCCAATTCCACAAGAACAGCCTTAGCGAAAGGCTTCTTGAAGGTAAAGATGTAATTCTATGAAATGAATTCAGAGAACACAGAGCAGTTTCTCAGAAAGCTTCTTTCCAGTTTTAAACGGAAGATATTTCCTTTTTCACCATAGCCCTCTATGGCCTTCCAAATATCCCTTTGCCAATTCCACAAGAACAGCCTTAGCGAAAGGCTTCTTGAAGGGAAAGATGTAACTCTGTGAGATGAATTCACAGAACACAGAGCAGTTTCTCAGAAAACTTCTTTCTAGTTTTGAACGGAAGATATTTCCTTTTTCACCATAGCCCTCTAAGGGCTTCCAAATATCCTTTTGCCAATACCACAAGAACAGCCTTAGCGAAAGGCTTCTTGAAGGAAAAGATGTAACTCTGTGAGATGAAATAACAGAACACAGAGCAGTTTCTCAGAAAGCTTCTTTCCAGTTTTAAACGGAAGATATTTCGTTTTTCACCATAGTCCTCTATGGGCTTCCAAATATCCCTTTGCGAATTCCACAAGAACAGCCTTAGCGAAAGGCTTCTTGAAGGGAAAGATGTAACACTGTGAGATGAATTAACAGAACACAGAGCAGTTTCTCAGAAAGCTTCTTTCCAGTTTTGAACGGAAGATATTTCCTTTTTCACCATAGCCCTTTATGGGCTTCCAAATATCCCTTTGCCAATTCCACAAGAACAGCCTTAGCGAAAGGCTTCTTGAAGGGAAAGGTGTAACTCTGTGAGATGAATTCACAGAACACAGAGCAGTTTCTCAGAAAGCTTCTTTCCAGTTTTGAACGGAACATATTTCCTTTTTCACCATAGCCCTCTATGGGCTTCCAAATATCCCTTTGCCAATTCCACAAGAACAGCCTTAGCGAAAGGCTTCTTGAAGGGAAAGATGTAACTCTGTGAGATGAATTAACAGAACACAGAGCAGTTTCTCAGAAAGCTTCTTTCTAGTTTTGAACGGAAGATATTTCCTTTTTCACCAGAGCCCTCTATGGGCTTCCAAATATCCCTTTGCCAATTCCACAAGAACAGCCTTAGCGAAAGGCATCTTGAAGGGAATGATGTAACTCTGTGAGATGAATTAACAGAACACAGAGCAGTTTCTCAGAAAGCTTCTTTCCAGTATTGAACGGAAGATATTTCCTTTTTCACCATAGCCCTCTATGGCCTTCCAAATATCCCTTTGCCAATTCCACAAGAACAGCCTTAGCGAAAGGCTTCTTGAAGGGAAAGATGTAACTCTATGAAATGAACTCAGAGAACACAGAGCAGTTTCTCAGAAAGCTTCTTTCCAGTTTTGAACGGAAGATATTTCCTTTTTCACCATAGCCCTCTATGGGCTTCCAAATATCCCTTTGCCCATTCCACAAGAAAAGCCTTAGCGAAAGGCTTCTTGAAGGGAAAGATGTAACTCTGTGAGATGAATTGACAGAACACAGAGCAGTTTCTCAGAAAGCATCTTTCCAGTTTTGAACGGAAGATATTTCCTTTTTCACCGTAGCCCTCTATGGGCTTCCAAATATCCCTTTGCCAATTCCACAAGAACAGCCTTAGCGAAAGGCTTGTTGAAGGGAAAGATGTATCTCTGTGAGATGAATTTACAGAACACAGAGCAGTTTCTCAGAAAGCTTCTTTCTAGTTTTGAACGGAAGATATTTCCTTTTTCACCAGAGCCCTCTATGGGCTTCCAAATATCCCTTTGCCAATTCCACAAGAACAGCCTTAGCGAAAGGCATCTTGAAGGGAATGATGTAACTCTGTGAGATGAATTAACAGAACACAGAGCAGTTTCTCAGAAAGCTTCTTTCCAGTATTGAACGGAATATATTTCCTTTTTCACCATAGTCCTCTATGGGCTTCCAAATATCCCTTTTCCAATTCCACAAGAACAGCCTTAGCGAAAGGCTTCTTGAAGGGAAAGATGTAACTCATTGAAATGAATTCAGAGAACACAGAGCTGTTTCTCAGAAAGCTTCTTTCCAGTTTTGAACGGAAGATATTTCCTTTTTCACCATAGCCCTCTATGGGTTTCCAAATATCCCTTTGCCAATTCCACAAGAACAGCCTTAGCGAAAGGCTTCTTGAAGGGAAAGATGTAACTCTGTGAGATGAATTCACAGAACACAGAGCAGTTTCTCAGAAAGCTTCTTTGTAGTTTTGAACGGAAGATATTTCCTTTTTCACCATAGCCCTCTATGGGCTTCCAAATATCCCTTTCCAATTCCACAAGAACAGCCTTAGCGAAAGGCATCTTGAAGGGAATGATGTAACTCTGTGAGATGAATTAACAGAACACAGAGCAGTTTCTCAGAAAGCTTCTTTCCAGTATTGAACGGAATATATTTCCTTTTTCACCATAGTCCTCTATGGGCTTCCAAATATCCCTTTTCCAATTCCACAAGAACAGCCTTAGCGAAAGGCTTCTTGAAGGTAAAGATGTAACTCTATGAAATGAATTCAGAGAACACAGAGCAGTTTCTCAGAAAGCTTCTTTCCAGTTTTGAACGGAAGATATTTCCTTTTTCACCATAGCCCTCTATGGCCTTCCAAATATCCCTTTGCCAATTCCACAAGAACAGCCTTAGCGAAAGGCTTCTTGAAGGGAAAGATGTAACTCTGTGAGATGAATTCACAGAACATAGAGCAGTTTCTCAAAAGCTTCTTTCCAGTTTTGAACGGAAGATATTTCCTTTTTAAGCATAGCCCTCTATGGGCTTCCAAATATCCCTTTGCCAATTCCACAAGAACAGCCTTAGCGAAAGGCTTCTTGAAGGGAAAGATGTAACTCTGTGAGATGAATTAACAGAACACAGAGCAGTTTCTCAGAAAGCTTCTTTCCAGTTTTGAACGGTAGATATTTCCTTTTTCACCGTAGCCCTCTATGGGCTTCCAAATATCCCATTTCCAATTCCACAAGAACAACCTTAGCGATAGGCATCTTGAAGGGAATGATGTAACTCTGTGAGATGAATTAACAGAACACAGAGCAGTTTCTCAGAAAGCTTCTTTCCAGTATTGAACGGAATATATTTCCTTTTTCACCATAGTCCTCTATGGGCTTCCAAATATCCCTTTCCCAATTCCACAAGAACAGCCTTAGCGAAAGGCTTCTTGAAGGGAAAGATGTAACTCTATGAAATGAATTCAGAGAACACAGAGCAGTTTCTCAGAAAGCTTCTTTCCAGTTTTGAACGGAATATATTTCCTTTTTCACCATAGCCCTCTATGGGCTTCCAAATATCCCTTTGCCCATTCCAAAAGAACAGGCTTAGCGAAAGGCTTCTTGAAGGGAAAGATGTAACTCTGTGAGATGAATTCACAGAACACAGAGCAGTCTCTCAGAAAGCTTCTTTCCAGTTTTGAACGGAAGATATTTCCTTTTTCACCATAGCCCTCTATGGGCTTCCAAATATCCCTTTGCCAATTCCACAAGAACAGCCTTAGCGAAAGGCTTCTTGAAGGGAAAGATGTAACTCTGTGAGATGAATTCACAGAACACAGAGCAGTTTCTCAGAAAGCTTCTTTCTAGTTTTGAACGGAAGATATTTCCTTTTTCACCATAACAGTCTATGGGCTTCCAAATATCCCTTCGCCAATTCCACAAGAACAGCCTTAGCGAAAGGCTTCTTGAAGGGAAAGATGTAACTCTGTGAGATGAATGCACAGAACACAGAGCAGTTTCTCAGAAAGCTTCTTTCCAGTTTTAAACGGAAGATATTTCGTTTTTCACCATAGCCCTCTATGGGCTTCCAAATATCCCTTTGCGAATTCCACAAGAACAGCCTTAGCGCAAGGCTTCTTGAAGGGAAAGATGTAACTCTGTGAGATGAATTAACAGAAAACAGAGCAGTTTCTCAGAAAGCTTGTTTCCAGTTTTGAACGGAAGATATTTCCCTTTTCACCATAGCCCTCTATGGGCTTCCAAATATCCCTTTGCCAATTCCACAAGAACAGGCTTAGCGAAAGGCATCTTGAAGGGAATGATGTAACTCTGTGAGATGAATTAACAGAACACAGAGCAGTTTCTCCGAAAGCTTCTTTTCAGTATTGAACGGAATATATTTCCTTTTTCACCGTAGTCCTCTATGGGCTTCCAAATATCCCTTTTCCAATTCCACAAGAACAGCGTTAGCGAAAGGCTTCTTGAAGGTAAAGATGTAACTCTATGAAATGAATTCAGAGAACACAGAGCTGCTTCTCAGAAAGCTTCTTTCCAGTTTTGAACGGAAGATATTTCCTTTTTCACCATAGCCCTCTAGGGGCTTCCAAATATCCCTTTGCCAATTCCACAAGAACAGCCTTAGCGAAAGGCTTCTTGAAGGGAAAGATGTAACTCTGTGAGATGAATTCACAGAACACAGAGCAGTTTCTCAGAAAGCTTCTTTCTAGTTTTGAACGGAAGATATTTCCTTTTTCACCATAGCCCTCTATGGGCTTTCAAATATCCCTTTGCCAATTCCACAAGAACAGCCTTAGCGAAAGGCATCTTGAAGGGAATGATGTAACTCTGTGAGATGAATTAACAGAACACAGAGCAGTTTCTCAGAAAGCTTCTTTCCAGTATTGAACGGAATATATTTCCTTTTTCACCATAGTCCTCTAAGGGCTTCCAAATATCCCTTTTCCAATTCCATAAGAACAGCCTTAGCGAAATGCTTCTTGAAGGTAAAGATGTAACTCTATGAAATGAATTCAGAGAACACAGAGCAGTTTCTCAGAAAGCTTCTTTCCAGTTTTAAACGGAAGATATTTCTTTTTTCACCATAGCCCTCTATGGGCTTCCAAATATCCCTTTGCCAATTCCACAAGAACAGCCTTAGCGAAAGGCTTCTTGAAGGGAAAGATGTAACTCTGTCAGATGAATTCACAGAACACAGAGCAGTTTCTCAGAAAGCTTCTTTCTAGTTTTGAACGGAAGATATTTCTTTTATCACCATTGCCCTCTATGGGCTTCCAAATATCCCTTTTACAATTCCACAAGAACAGCCTTAGCGAAAGGCTTCTTGAAGGGAAAGATGTAACTCTGTGAGATGAATTCACAGAACACAGAGCAGTTTCTCAGAAAGCTTCTTTCCAGTTTTGAAAGGAAGATATTTCCTTTTTTAACCATAGCCCTCTATGGGCTTCCAAATATCCCTTTGCCCATTCCACAAGAACAGCCTTAGCGAAAGGCTTCTTGAAGGGAAAGATGTAACTCTGTGAGATGAATTCACAGAACACAGAGCAGTTTCTCAGAAAGCTTCTTTCTAGTTTTGAACGGAAGATATTTCCTTTTTCACCATAGCCCTCTATGGGCTTCCAAATATCCCTTTGCCCATTCCACAAGAACAGCCTTAGCGAAAGGCTTCTTGAAGGGAAAGATGTAACTCTGTGAGATGAATTCACAGAACACAGAGCAGTTTCTCAGAAAGCTTCTTTCTAGTTTTGAACGGAAGATATTTCCTTTTTCACCATAGCCCTCTATGGGCTTTCAAATATCCCTTTGCCAATTCCACAAGAACAGAATTAGCGAAAGGCATCTTGAAGGGAATGATGTAACTCTGTAAGATGAATTAACAGAACACAGAGCAGTTTCTCAGAAAGCTTCTTTCCAGTATTGAACGGAATATATTTCCTTTTTCACCATAGTCCTCTATGGGCTTCCAAATATCCCTTTTCCAATTCCACAAGAACAGCCTTAGCGAAAGGCTTCTTGAAGGTAAAGATGTAACTCTATGAAATGAATTCAGAGAACACAGAGCAGTTTCTCAGAAAGCTTCTTTCCAGTTTTAAACGGAAGATATTTCCTTTTTCACCATAGCCCTCTATGGTCTTCCAAATATCCCTTTGCCAATTCCACAAGAACAGCCTTAGCGAAAGGCTTCTTGAAGGGAAAGATGTAACTCTGTGAGATAATTCACAGAACACAGAGCAGTTTCTCAGAAAGCTTCTTTCTAGTTTTGAACGGAAGATATTTCCTTTTTCACCATGGCCCTCTATGGGCTTCCAAATATCCTTTTGCCAATACCACAAGAACAGCCTTAGCGAAAGGCTTCTTGAAGGAAAAGATGTAACTCTGTGAGATGAATTAACAGAACACAGAGCAGTTTCTCAGAAAGCTTCTTTCCAGTTTTAAACGGAAGATATTTCGTTTTTCACCATAGTCCTCTATGGGCTTCCAAATATCCCTTTGCGAATTCCACAAGAACAGCCTTAGCGAAAGGCTTCTTGAAGGGAAAGATGTAACTCTGTGAGATGAATTAACAGAACACAGAGCAGTTTCTCAGAAAGCTTCTTTCCAGTTTTGAACGGAAGATATTTCCTTTTTCACCATAGCCCTCTATGGGCTTCCAAATATCCCTTTGCCAATTCCACAAGAACAGACTTAGCGAAAGGCTTCTTGAAGGGAAAGATGTAACTCTGTGAGATGAATTCACAGAACACAGAGCAGTTTCTCAGAAAGCTTCTTTCCAGTTTTGAACGGAACATATTTCCTTTTTCACCATAGCCCTCTATGGGCTTCCAAATATCCCTTTGCCAATTCCACAAGAACACCCTTAGCGAAAGGCTTCTTGAAGGTAAAGATGTAACTGTGTGAGATGAATTAACAGAACACAGAGCAGTTTCTCAGAAAGCTTCTTTCTAGTTTTGAACGGAAGATATTTCTTTTATCACCATTGCCCTCTATGGGCTTCCAAATATCCCTATTGCCAATTCCACAAGAACAGCCTTAGCGCAAGGCTTCTTGAAGGGAAAGATGTAACTCTGTGAGATGAATTAACAGAACACAGAGCAGTTTCTCAGAAAGATTCTTTCCAGTTTTGAACGGAAGATATTTCCTTTTTCACCATAGCCCTCTATGGGCTTACAAATATCCCTTTGCCAATTCCACAAGAACAGACTTAGCGAAAGGCTTCTTGAAGGGAAAGATGTAACCCTGTGAGATGAATTCACAGAACACAGAGCAGTTTCTCAGAAAGCTTCTTTCTAGTTTTGAACAGAAGATATTTCCTTTTTCACCATAGCCCTCTATGGGCTTCCAAATATCCCTTTGCCAATTCCACAAGAACAGCCTTAGCGAAAGGCTTCTTGAAGGGAAAGATGTAACTCTGTGAGATGAATTAACAGAACACAGAGCAGTTTCTCAGAAAGCTTCTTTCCAGTTTTAAACGGAAGATATTTCATTTTTCACCATAGTCCTCTATGGGCTTCCAAATATCCCTTTGCGAATTCCACAAGAACAGCCTTAGCGAAAGGCTTCTTGAAGGGAAAGATGTAACTCTGTGAGATGAATTAACAGAACACAGAGCAGTTTCTCAGAAAGCTTCTTTCCAGTTTTGAACGGAAGATATTTCCTTTTTCACCATAGCCCTCTATGGGCTTCCAAATATCCCTTTGCCAATTCCACAAGAACAGACTTAGCGAAAGGCTTCTTGAAGGGAAAGGTGTAACTCTGTGAGATGAATTCACAGAACACAGAGCAGTTTCTCAGAAAGCTTCTTTCCAGTTTTGAACGGAACATATTTCCTTTTTCACCATAGCCCTCTATGGGCTTCCAAATATCCCTTTGCCCATTCCACAAGAACAGCCTTAGCGAAAGGCTTCTTGAAGGGAAAGATGTAACTCTGTTAGATGAATTCACAGAACACAGAGCAGTTTCTCAGAAAGCTTCTTTCTAGTTTTGAACGGAAGATATTTCCTTTTTCACCATAGACCTCTATGGGCTTCCAAACATCCCTTTGCCAATTCCACATGAACACCCTTAGCGAAAGGCTTCTTGAAGGTTAAGATGTAACTCTGTGAGATGAATTAACAGAACACAGAGCAGTTTCTCAGAAAGCTTCTTTCTAGTTTAGAACGGAAGATATTTCTTTTATCACCATTGCCCTCTATGGGCTTCCAAATATCCCTTTTACAATTCCACAAGAACAGCCTTAGCGAAAGGCTTCTTGAAGGGAAAGATGTAACTCTGTGAGATGAATTAACAGAACACAGAGCAGTTTCTCAGAAAGCTTCTTTCCAGTTTTGAACGGAAGATATTTCCTTTTTCACCATAGCCCTCTATGGGCTTCCAAATATCCCTTTGCCAATTCCACAAGAACAGCCTTAGCGAAAGGCTTCTTGAAGGGAAAGATGTAACTCTGTGAGATGAATTCAGAGAACACAGAGCAGTTTCTCAGAAAGCTTCTTTCCAGTTTTGAACGGAAGATATTTCCTTTTTCACCATAGCCCTCTATGGGCTTCCAAATATCCCTTTGCCAATTCCACAAGAACAGCCTTAGCGAAAGGCATCTTGAAGGGAGTGATGTAACTCTGTGAGATGAATTAACAGAACACAGAGCAGTTTCTCAGAAAGCTTCTTTTCAGTATTGAACGGAATATATTTCCTTTTTCACCATAGTCCTCTATGGGCTTCCAAATATCCCTTTTCCAATTCCACAAGAACAGCTTTAGCGAAAGGCTTCTTGAAGGTAAAGATGTAACTCTATGAAGTGAATTCAGAGAACACAGAGCTGTTTCTCAGAAAGCTTCTTTCCAGTTTTGAACGGAAGATATTTCCTTTTTCACCATAGCCCTCTAGGGGCTTCCAAATATCCCTTTGCCAATTCCACAAGAACAGCCTTAGCGAAAGGCTTCTTGAAGGGAAAGATGTAACTCTGTGAGATGAATTCACAGAACACAGAGCAGTTTCTCAGAAAGCTTCTTTCTAGTTTTGAACGGAAGATATTTCCTTTTTCACCATAGCCCTCTATGGGCTTTCAAATATCCCTTTGCCAATTCCACAAGAACAGCCTTAGCGAAAGGCATCTTGAAGGGAATGATGTAACTCTGTAAGATGAATTAACAGAACACAGAGCAGTTTCTCAGAAAGCTTCTTTCCAGTATTGAACGGAATATATTTCCTTTTTCACCATAGTCCTCTATGGGCTTCCAAATATCCCTTTTCCAATTCCACAAGAACAGCCTTAGCGAAAGGCTTCTTGAAGGTAAAGATGTAATTCTATGAAATGAATTCAGAGAACACAGAGCAGTTTCTCAGAAAGCTTCTTTCCAGTTTTAAACGGAAGATATTTCCTTTTTCACCATAGCCCTCTATGGCCTTCCAAATATCCCTTTGCCAATTCCACAAGAACAGCCTTAGCGAAAGGCTTCTTGAAGGGAAAGATGTAACTCTGTGAGATGAATTCACAGAACACAGAGCAGTTTCTCAGAAAACTTCTTTCTAGTTTTGAACGGAAGATATTTCCTTTTTCACCATAGCCCTCTAAGGGCTTCCAAATATCCTTTTGCCAATACCACAAGAACAGCCTTAGCGAAAGGCTTCTTGAAGGAAAAGATGTAACTCTGTGAGATGAAATAACAGAACACAGAGCAGTTTCTCAGAAAGCTTCTTTCCAGTTTTAAACGGAAGATATTTCGTTTTTCACCATAGTCCTCTATGGGCTTCCAAATATCCCTTTGCGAATTCCACAAGAACAGCCTTAGCGAAAGGCTTCTTGAAGGGAAAGATGTAACACTGTGAGATGAATTAACAGAACACAGAGCAGTTTCTCAGAAAGCTTCTTTCCAGTTTTGAACGGAAGATATTTCCTTTTTCACCATAGCCCTTTATGGGCTTCCAAATATCCCTTTGCCAATTCCACAAGAACAGCCTTAGCGAAAGGCTTCTTGAAGGGAAAGGTGTAACTCTGTGAGATGAATTCACAGAACACAGAGCAGTTTCTCAGAAAGCTTCTTTCCAGTTTTGAACGGAACATATTTCCTTTTTCACCATAGCCCTCTATGGGCTTCCAAATATCCCTTTGCCAATTCCACAAGAACAGCCTTAGCGAAAGGCTTCTTGAAGGGAAAGATGTAACTCTGTGAGATGAATTCACAGAACACAGAGCAGTTTCTCAGAAAGCTTGTTTCCAGTTTTGAACGGAAGATATTTCCTTTTTCAACATAACAGTCTATGGGCTTCCAAATATCCCTTTGCCAATTCCACAAGAACAGCCTTAGCGAAAGGCTTCTTGAAGGTAAAGATGTAATTCTATGAAATGAATTCAGAGAACACAGAGCAGTTTCTCAGAAAGCTTCTTTCCAGTTTTAAACGGAAGATATTTCCTTTTTCACCATAGCCCTCTATGGCCTTCCAAATATCCCTTTGCCAATTCCACAAGAACAGCCTTAGCGAAAGGCTTCTTGAAGGGAAAGATGTAACTCTGTGAGATGAATTCACAGAACACAGAGCAGTTTCTCAGAAAACTTCTTTCTAGTTTTGAACGGAAGATATTTCCTTTTTCACCATAGCCCTCTAAGGGCTTCCAAATATCCTTTTGCAAATACCACAAGAACAGCCTTAGCGAAAGGCTTCTTGAAGGAAAAGATGTAACTCTGTGAGATGAAATAACAGAACACAGAGCAGTTTCTCAGAAAGCTTCTTTCCAGTTTTAAACGGAAGATATTTCGTTTTTCACCATAGTCCTCTATGGGCTTCCAAATATCCCTTTGCGAATTCCACAAGAACAGCCTTAGCGAAAGGCTTCTTGAAGGGAAAGATGTAACACTGTGAGATGAATTAACAGAACACAGAGCAGTTTCTCAGAAAGCTTCTTTCCAGTTTTGAACGGAAGATATTTCCTTTTTCACCATAGCCCTTTATGGGCTTCCAAATATCCCTTTGCCAATTCCACAAGAACAGCCTTAGCGAAAGGCTTCTTGAAGGGAAAGGTGTAACTCTGTGAGATGAATTCACAGAACACAGAGCAGTTTCTCAGAAAGCTTCTTTCCAGTTTTGAACGGAACATATTTCCTTTTTCACCATAGCCCTCTATGGGCTTCCAAATATCCCTTTGCCAATTCCACAAGAACAGCCTTAGCGAAAGGCTTCTTGAAGGGAAAGATGTAACTCTGTGAGATGAATTCACAGAACACAGAGCAGTTTCTCAGAAAGCTTGTTTCCAGTTTTGAACGGAAGATATTTCCTTTTTCAACATAACAGTCTATGGGCTTCCAAATATCCCTTTGCCAATTCCACAAGAACAGCCTTAGCGAAAGGCTTCTTGAAGGTAAAGATGTAATTCTATGAAATGAATTCAGAGAACACAGAGCAGTTTCTCAGAAAGCTTCTTTCCAGTTTTAAACGGAAGATATTTCCTTTTTCACCATAGCCCTCTATGGCCTTCCAAATATCCCTTTGCCAATTCCACAAGAACAGCCTTAGCGAAAGGCTTCTTGAAGGGAAAGATGTAACTCTGTGAGATGAATTCACAGAACACAGAGCAGTTTCTCAGAAAACTTCTTTCTAGTTTTGAACGGAAGATATTTCCTTTTTCACCATAGCCCTCTAAGGGCTTCCAAATATCCTTTTGCCAATACCACAAGAACAGCCTTAGCGAAAGGCTTCTTGAAGGAAAAGATGTAACTCTGTGAGATGAAATAACAGAACACAGAGCAGTTTCTCAGAAAGCTTCTTTCCAGTTTTAAACGGAAGATATTTCGTTTTTCACCATAGTCCTCTATGGGCTTCCAAATATCCCTTTGCGAATTCCACAAGAACAGCCTTAGCGAAAGGCTTCTTGAAGGGAAAGATGTAACACTGTGAGATGAATTAACAGAACACAGAGCAGTTTCTCAGAAAGCTTCTTTCCAGTTTTGAACGGAAGATATTTCCTTTTTCACCATAGCCCTTTATGGGCTTCCAAATATCCCTTTGCCAATTCCACAAGAACAGCCTTAGCGAAAGGCTTCTTGAAGGGAAAGGTGTAACTCTGTGAGATGAATTCACAGAACACAGAGCAGTTTCTCAGAAAGCTTCTTTCCAGTTTTGAACGGAACATATTTCCTTTTTCACCATAGCCCTCTATGGGCTTCCAAATATCCCTTTGCCAATTCCACAAGAACAGCCTTAGCGAAAGGCTTCTTGAAGGGAAAGATGTAACTCTGTGAGATGAATTCACAGAACACAGAGCAGTTTCTCAGAAAGCTTGTTTCCAGTTTTGAACGGAAGATATTTCCTTTTTCAACATAACAGTCTATGGGCTTCCAAATATCCCTTTGCCAATTCCACAAGAACAGCCTTAGCGAAACGCTTCTTGAAGGGAAAGATGTAACTCTGTGAGATGAATGCACAGAACACAGAGCCGTTTCTCAGAAAGCTTCTTTCCAGTTTTGAACGGAAGATATTTCCTTTTTCACCATAGCCCTCTATGGGCTTCCAAATATGCCATTTCCAATTCCACAAGAACAGCCTTAGCGAAAGGCTTCTTGAAGGGTAAGATGTAACTCTGTGAGATGAATTAACAGAACACAGAGTAGTTTCTCAGAAAGCTTCTTTCCAGTTTTGAACGGAAGATATTTCCTTTTTCTCCATAGCCCTCTATGGGCTTCCAAATATCCCTTTGCCAATTCCACAAGAACAGCCTTAGCGAAAGGCTTCTTGAAGGGAAAGATGTAAATCTGTGAGATGAATTTACAGAACACAGAGCAGTTTCTCAGAAAGTTTCTTTCCAGTTTTGAACGGAAGATATTTCCTTTTTCACCATAGCCCTCTATGGGCTTCCAAATATCCCTTTGCCCATTCCACAAGAACAGCCTTAGCGAAAGGCTTCTTGAAGGGAAATATGTAACTCTGTGAGATGAATTAAGAGAACACAGAGCAGTTTCTCAGAAAGCTTGTTTCCAGTTTTGAACGGAAGATATTTCCTTTTTCACCATAGCCATCTATGGGCTTCCAAATATCCCTTTGCGAATTCCACAAGAACAGGCTTAGCGAAAGGCTTCTTGAAGGGAAAGATGTAACTCTGTGAGATGTATTAACAGAACACAGAGCAGTTTCTCAGAAAGCTTCTTTCCAGTTTTGAACGGAAGATTTATCCTTTTTCACCATAGCCCTCTAAGGGATTCCAAATATCCCTTTTCCAATTCCACAAGAACAGCCTTAGCGAAAGGTTTCTTGAAGGGAAAGATGTAACTCTGTGATATGAATTAACAGAACACAGAGCAGTTTCTCAGAAAGCTTCTTTCCAATTTTGAACGGAAGATATTTCCTTTTTCACCATAGCCCTCTAAGGGCTTCCAAATATCCCTTTGCCAATTCCACAAGAACAGGCTTAGCGAAAGGCTTCTTGAAGGGAAAGTTGTAACTCTGTGAGATGAATTAACAGAACACAGAGCAGTTTCTCAGAAAGCTTCTTTCCAATTTTGAACGGAAGATATTTCCTTTTTCACCATAGCCCTCCATGGGCTTCCAAATATACCTTTGCCAATTCCACAAGAACAGCCTTAGCGAAAGGTTTCTTGAAGGGAAAGATGTAACTCTGTGAGATGAATTAACAGAACACAGAGCAGTTTCTCAGAACGCTTCTTTCCAGTTTTGAACGGAAGATATTTCCTTTTTCACCATACCCTCTATGGGCTTCCAAATATCCCTTTGCCAATTCCACAAGAACAGCCTTAGCGAAAGGCTTCTTGAAAGGAAAGATGTAACTCTGTGAGATGAATTCACAGAACACAGAGCAGTTTCTCAGAAAGCTTCTTTCCAGTTTTGAACGAAAGATATTTCCTTTTTCACCATAGCCCTCTATGGGCTTCCAAATATCCCTTTTCCAATTCCACAAGAACAGCCTTAGCGAAAGGCTTCTTGAAGGGAAAGATGTAACTCTATGAAATGAATTCAGAGAACACAGAGCAGTTTCTCAGAAAGCTTCTTTCCAGTTTTGAACGGAAGATATTTCCTTTTTCACCATAGCCCTCTATGGGCTTCCAAATATCCCTTTGCCCATTCCACAAGAACAGGCTTAGCGAAAGGCTTCTTGAAGGGAAAGATGTAACTCTGTGAGATGAATTCACAGAACACAGAGCAGTTTCTCAGAAAGCTTCTTTCTAGTTTTGAACGGAAGATATTTCCTTTTTCACCATAGCCCTCTACGGGCTTCCAAATATCCCTTTGCCAATTCCACAAGAACAGCATTAGCGAAAGGCTTCTTGAAGGGAAAGATGTAACTCTGTGAGATGAATTAACAGAACACAGAGCAGTTTCTCAGAAAGCTTCTTTCCAGTTTTGAACGGAAGATATTTCCTTTTTCACCATAGCCCTCTATGGGCTTCCAAATATCCCTTTGCCAATTCCACAAGAACGGACTTAGCGAAAGGCTTCTTGAAGGGAAAGATGTAACTCTGTGAGATGAATTCACAGAACACAGAGCCGTTTCTCAGAAAGCTTCTGTCCAGTTTTGAACGGAAGATATTTCCTTTTTCACCATAGCCCTCTAGGGGCTTCCAAATATCCCATTTCCAATTCCACAAGAACAGCCTTAGCGAAAGGCTTCTTGAAGGGAAAGATGTAACTCTGTGAGATGAATTAACAGAACACAGAGCAGTTTCTCAGAAAGCTTCTTTCCAGTTTTGAACGGAAGATATTTCCTTTTTCACCATAGCCCTCTATGGGCTTCCAAATATCCCTTTGCCAATTCCACAAGACCAGCCTTAGCGAAAGACTTCTTGAAGGGAAAGATGTAAATCTGTGAGATGAATTAACAGAACACAGAGCAGTTTCTCAGAAAGCTTCTTTCCAGTTTTGAACGGAAGATATTTCCTTTTTCACCATAGCCCTCTATGGGCTTCCAAATATCCCTTTGCCAATTCCACAAGAACAGCCTTAGCGAAAGGCTTCTTGAAGGGAAATATGTAACTCTGTGAGATGAATTAAGAGAACACAGAGCAGTTTCTCAGAAAGCTTCTTTCCAGTTTTGAACGGAAGATATTTCCTTTTTCACCATAGCCATCTATGGGTTTCCAAATATCCCTTTGCGAATTCCACAAGAACAGGCTTAGCGAAAGGCTTCTTGAAGGGAAAGATGTAACTCTGTGAGATGAATTCACAGAACACAGAGCCGTTTCTCAGAAAGCTTCTTTCCAGTTTTAAACGGAAGATATTTCCTTTTTCACCAAAGCCCTCTATGGGCTTCCAAATATCCCTTTGCCAATTCCACAAGAACACCCTTAGCGAAAGGCTTCTTGAAGGTTAAGATGTAACTCTGTGAGATGAATTAACAGACACAGAGCAGTTTCTCAGAAAGCTTCTTTCTAGTTTAGAACGGAAGATATTTCTTTTATCACCATTGCCCTCTATGGGCTTCCAAATATCCCTTTGCCAATTCCACAAGAACAGCCTTAGCGAAACGCTTCTTGAAGGGAAAGATGTAACTCTGTGAGATGAATGCACAGAACACAGAGCCGTTTCTCAGAAAGCTTCTTTCCAGTTTTGAACGGAAGATATTTCCTTTTTCACCATAGCCCTCTATGGGCTTCCAAATATGCCATTTCCAATTCCACAAGAACAGCCTTAGCGAAAGGCTTCTTGAAGGGTAAGATGTAACTCTGTGAGATGAATTAACAGAACACAGAGTAGTTTCTCAGAAAGCTTCTTTCCAGTTTTGAACGGAAGATATTTCCTTTTTCTCCATAGCCCTCTATGGGCTTCCAAATATCCCTTTGCCAATTCCACAAGAACAGCCTTAGCGAAAGGCTTCTTGAAGGGAAAGATGTAAATCTGTGAGATGAATTTACAGAACACAGAGCAGTTTCTCAGAAAGTTTCTTTCCAGTTTTGAACGGAAGATATTTCCTTTTTCACCATAGCCCTCTATGGGCTTCCAAATATCCCTTTGCCCATTCCACAAGAACAGCCTTAGCGAAAGGCTTCTTGAAGGGAAATATGTAACTCTGTGAGATGAATTAAGAGAACACAGAGCAGTTTCTCAGAAAGCTTGTTTCCAGTTTTGAACGGAAGATATTTCCTTTTTCACCATAGCCATCTATGGGCTTCCAAATATCCCTTTGCGAATTCCACAAGAACAGGCTTAGCGAAAGGCTTCTTGAAGGGAAAGATGTAACTCTGTGAGATGTATTAACAGAACACAGAGCAGTTTCTCAGAAAGCTTCTTTCCAGTTTTGAACGGAAGATTTATCCTTTTTCACCATAGCCCTCTAAGGGATTCCAAATATCCCTTTTCCAATTCCACAAGAACAGCCTTAGCGAAAGGTTTCTTGAAGGGAAAGATGTAACTCTGTGATATGAATTAACAGAACACAGAGCAGTTTCTCAGAAAGCTTCTTTCCAATTTTGAACGGAAGATATTTCCTTTTTCACCATAGCCCTCTAAGGGCTTCCAAATATCCCTTTGCCAATTCCACAAGAACAGGCTTAGCGAAAGGCTTCTTGAAGGGAAAGTTGTAACTCTGTGAGATGAATTAACAGAACACAGAGCAGTTTCTCAGAAAGCTTCTTTCCAATTTTGAACGGAAGATATTTCCTTTTTCACCATAGCCTTCCATGGGCTTCCAAATATACCTTTGCCAATTCCACAAGAACAGCCTTAGCGAAAGGTTTCTTGAAGGGAAAGATGTAACTCTGTGAGATGAATTAACAGAACACAGAGCAGTTTCTCAGAACGCTTCTTTCCAGTTTTGAACGGAAGATATTTCCTTTTTCACCATACCCTCTATGGGCTTCCAAATATCCCTTTGCCAATTCCACAAGAACAGCCTTAGCGAAAGGCTTCTTGAAGGGAAAGATGTAACTCTGTGAGATGAATTCACAGAACACAGAGCAGTTTCTCAGAAAGCTTCTTTCCAGTTTTGAACGAAAGATATTTCCTTTTTCACCATAGCCCTCTATGGGCTTCCAAATATCCCTTTTCCAATTCCACAAGAACAGCCTTAGCGAAAGGCTTCTTGAAGGGAAAGATGTAACTCTATGAAATGAATTCAGAGAACACAGAGCAGTTTCTCAGAAAGCTTCTTTCCAGTTTTGAACGGAAGATATTTCCTTTTTCACCATAGCCCTCTATGGGCTTCCAAATATCCCTTTGCCCATTCCACAAGAACAGGCTTAGCGAAAGGCTTCTTGAAGGGAAAGATGTAACTCTGTGAGATGAATTCACAGAACACAGAGCAGTTTCTCAGAAAGCTTCTTTCTAGTTTTGAACGGAAGATATTTCCTTTTTCACCATAGCCCTCTACGGGCTTCCAAATATCCCTTTGCCAATTCCACAAGAACAGCATTAGCGAAAGGCTTCTTGAAGGGAAAGATGTAACTCTGTGAGATGAATTAACAGAACACAGAGCAGTTTCTCAGAAAGCTTCTTTCCAGTTTTGAACGGAAGATATTTCCTTTTTCACCATAGCCCTCTATGGGCTTCCAAATATCCCTTTGCCAATTCCACAAGAACGGACTTAGCGAAAGGCTTCTTGAAGGGAAAGATGTAACTCTGTGAGATGAATTCACAGAACACAGAGCCGTTTCTCAGAAAGCTTCTGTCCAGTTTTGAACGGAAGATATTTCCTTTTTCACCATAGCCCTCTAGGGGCTTCCAAATATCCCATTTCCAATTCCACAAGAACAGCCTTAGCGAAAGGCTTCTTGAAGGGAAAGATGTAACTCTGTGAGATGAATTAACAGAACACAGAGCAGTTTCTCAGAAAGCTTCTTTCCAGTTTTGAACGGAAGATATTTCCTTTTTCACCATAGCCCTCTATGGGCTTCCAAATATCCCTTTGCCAATTCCACAAGACCAGCCTTAGCGAAAGACTTCTTGAAGGGAAAGATGTAAATCTGTGAGATGAATTAACAGAACACAGAGCAGTTTCTCAGAAAGCTTCTTTCCAGTTTTGAACGGAAGATATTTCCTTTTTCACCATAGCCCTATATGGGCTTCCAAATATCCCTTAGCCAATTCCCAAAGAACAGCCTTAGCGAAAGGCTTCTTGAAGGGAAATATGTAACTCTGTGAGATGAATTAAGAGAACACAGAGCAGTTTCTCAGAAAGCTTCTTTCCAGTTTTGAACGGAAGATATTTCCTTTTTCACCATAGCCATCTATGGGTTTCCAAATATCCCTTTGCGAATTCCACAAGAACAGGCTTAGCGAAAGGCTTCTTGAAGGGAAAGATGTAACTCTGTGAGATGAATTCACAGAACACAGAGCCGTTTCTCAGAAAGCTTCTTTCCAGTTTTAAACGGAAGATATTTCCTTTTTCACCAAAGCCCTCTATGGGCTTCCAAATATCCCTTTGCCAATTCCACAAGAACACCCTTAGCGAAAGGCTTCTTGAAGGTTAAGATGTAACTCTGTGAGATGAATTAACAGAACACAGAGCAGTTTCTCAGAAAGCTTCTTTCTAGTTTAGAACGGAAGATATTTCTTTTATCACCATTGCCCTCTATGGGCTTCCAAATATCCCTTTTACAATTCCACAAGAACAGCCTTAGCGAAAGGCTTCTTGAAGGGAAAGATGTAACTCTGTGAGATGAATTCACAGAACACAGAGCAGTTTCTCAGAAAGCTTCTTTCCAGTTTTGAACGGAAGATATTTCCTTTTTCACCATAGCCCTCTATGGGCTTCCAAATATCCCTTTGCCAATTCCACAAGAACAGCCTTAGCGAAAGGTTTCTTGAAGGGAAAGATGTAACTCTGTGAGATGAATTAACAGAACACAGAGCATTTTCTCAGAAAGCTTCTTTCCAGTTTTGAACGGAAGATATTTCCTTTTTCACCATAGCCCTCTATGGGCTTCCAAATATCCCTTTGCCAATTCCACAAGAACAGCCTTAGCGAAAGGCTTCTTGAAGGGAAAGATGTAACTCTGTGAGATGAATTCACAGATCACAGAGCAGTTTCTCAGAAAGCTTCTTTCCAGTTTTGAACGGAAGATATTTCCTTTTTCACCATAGCCCTCTATGGGCTTCCAAATATCCCTTTGCCAATTCCACAAGAACAGGCTTAGCGAAAGGCTTCTTGAAGGGAAAGATGTAACTCTGTGAGATGTATTAACGGAACACAGAGCAGTTTCTCAGAAAGCTTATTTCCAGTTTTGAACGGAAGATATTTCCTTTTACACCATAGCCCTCTAAGGGATTCCAAATATCCCTTTTCCAATTCCACAAGAACAGCTTTAGCGAAAGGTTTCTTGAAGGGAAAGATGTAACTCTGTGAGATGAATTCACAGAACACAGAGCAGTTTCTCAGAAAGCTTCTTTCCAGTTTTGAACGGAAGATATTTCCTTTTTCACCATAGCCCTCTAAGGGATTCCAAATATCCCTTTGCCAATTCCACAAGAACAGGCTTAGCGAAAGGCTTCTTGAAGGGAAAGTTGTAACTCTGTGAGATGAATTAACAGAACACAGAGCAGTTTCTCAGAAAGCTTCTTTCCACTTTTGAACGGAAGATATTTCCTTTTTCACCATAGCCCTCTATGGGCTTCCAAATATCCCTTTGCCAATTCCACAAGAACACCCTTACCGAAAGGCTTCTTGAAGGTAAAGATGTAACTCTGTGAGATGAATTAACAGAACACAGAGCAGTTTCTCAGAAAGCTTCTTTCTAGTTTTGAACGGAAGATATTTCTTTTATCAACATTGCCCTCTATTTGCTTCCAAATATCCCTTTTTCAATTCCACAAGAACAGCCTTAGCGAAAGCCTTCTTGAAGGGAATGATGTAACTCTGTGAGAAGAATTCACAGAACACAGAGCAGTTTCTCAGAAAGCATCTTTCCAGTTTTGAACGGAAAATATTTCCTTTTTCACCATAGCCCTCTATGGGCTTCCAAATATCCCTTTGCCCATTCCGCAAGAACAGCCTTAGCGAAAGGCTTCTTGAAGGGAAAGATGTAACTCTGTGAGATGAATTAACAGAACACAGAGCAGTTTCTCAGAAAGCTTCTTTCTAGTTTAGAACGGAAGATATTTCTTTTATCACCATTGCCCTCTATGGGCTTCCAAATATCCCTTTTACAATTCCACAAGAACAGCCTTAGCGAAAGGCTTCTTGAAGGGAAAGATGTACCTCTGTGAGATGAATTCACAGAACACAGAGCAGTTTCTCAGAAAGCTTCTTTCCAGTTTTGAACGGAAGATATTTCCTTTTTCACCATAGCCCTATATGGGCTTCCAAATATCCCTTTGCCAATTCCACAAGAACAGCCTTAGCGAAAGGCTTCTTGAAGGGAAAGATGTAACTCTGTGAGATGAATTAAGAGAACACAGAGCAGTTTCTCAGAAAGCTTCTTTCCAGTTTTGAACGAAAGATATTTCCTTTTTCACCATAGCCCGCTATGGGCTTCCAAATATCCCTTTGCCAATTCCACAAGAACACCCTTAGCGCAAGACTTGTCGAAGGGAAAGATGTAACTCTGTGAGATGAATTAACAGAACACAGAGCAGTTTCTCAGAAAGATTCTTTCAAGTTTTGAACGGAAGATATTTCCTTTTTCACCATAGCCCTCTATGGGCTTCCAAATATCCCTTTGCCAATTCCACAAGAACAGCCTTAGCGAAAGGCTTCTTGAAGGCAAAGATGTAACTCTGTGAGATGAATAAACAGAACACAGAGCCGTTTCTCAGAAAGCTTCTTTCCAGTATTGAACGGAATATATTTCCTTTTTCACCATAGTCCTCTATGGGCTTCCAAATATCCCTTTTCCAATTCCACAAGAACAGCTTTAGCTAAAGGCTTCTTGAAGGGAAAGATGTAACTCTATGAAATGAATTCAGAGAACACAGAGCAGTTTCTCAGAAAGCTTCTTTCCAGTTTTGAACGGAAGATATTTCCTTTTTCACCATAGCCCTCTATGGGCTTCCAAATATCCCTTTTCCAATTCCGGAAGAACAGCCTTAGCGAAAGGCTTCTTGAAGGGAAAGATGTAACTCTGTGAGATGAATTAACAGAACACAGAGCAGTTTCTCAGAAAGCTTCTTTCTAGTTTTGAACGGAAGATATTTCCTTTTTCACCATAGCCCTCTATGGGCTTCCAAATATCCCTTTGCCAATTCCACAAGAACAGCCTTAGCGAAAGGCTTCTTAAAGGGAAAGATGTAACTCTGTGAGATGAATTAACAGAACAGAGAGCATTTTCTCAGAAAGCTTGTTTCCAGTTTTGAACGGAAGATATTTCCTTTTTCACCACAGCCCTCTATGGGCTTCCAAATATCCCTTTGCCAATTCCACAAGAACAGACTTAGCGAAAGGCTTCTTGAAGGGAAAGATGTAACTCTGTGAGATGAATTCACAGAACACAGAGCAGTTTCTCAGAAAGCTTCTTTCCAGTTTTAAACGGAAGATATTTCCTTTTTCACCATAGCCCTCTATGGGCTTCCAAATATCCCTTTGCCAATTCCACAAGAACAGGCTTAGCGAAAGGCTTCTTGAAGGGAAAGATGTAACTCTGTGAGATGAATAAAAAGAACACAGAGCCGTTTCTCAGAAAGCTTCTTTCCAGTTTTGAACGGAAGATATTTCCTTTTTCACCATAGCCCTCTATGGGCTTCCAAATATCCCTTTGCCAATTCCACTAGAACACCCTTAGCGAAAGACTTGTTGAAGGGAAAGATGTAACTCTGTGAGATGAATTAACAGAACACAGAGCAGTTTCTCAGAAAGATTCTTTCCAGTTTTGAACGGAAGATATTTCCTTTTTCACCATAGCCCTCTATGGGCTTCCAAATATCCCTTTGCCAATTCCACAAGAACAGCCTTAGCGAAAGGCTTCTTGAAGGGAAAGATGTAACTCTGTGAGATGAATTAACAGAACACAGAGCAGTTTCTCAGAAAGCTTCTTTCCAGTTTTAAACGGAAGATATTTCATTTTTCACCATAGCCCTCTATGGGCTTCCAAATATCCCTTTGCGAATTCCACAAGAACAGCCTTAGCGAAAGGCTTCTTGAAGGGAAAGATGTAACTCTGTGAGATGAATTAACAGAACACAGAGCAGTTTCTCAGAAATCTTCTTTCCAGTTTTGAACGGAAGATATTTCCTTTTTCACCATAGCCCTCTATGGGCTTCCAAATATCCCTTTGCCAATTCCACAAGAACAGCCTTAGCGAAAGGCTTCTTGAAGGGAAATATGTAACTCTGTGAGATGAATTAACAGAACACAGAGCAGATTCTCAGAAAGCTTGTTTCCAGTTTTGAACGGAAGATATTTCCTTTTTCACCATAGCCCTGTATGGGCTTCCAAATATCCCTTTGCAATTCCACAAGAACAGACTTAGCGAAAGGCTTCTTGAAGGGAAAGATGTAACTCTGTGAGATGAATTCACAGAACACAGAGCCGTTTCTCAGAAAGCTTCTTTCCAGTTTTGAACGGAAGATATTTCCTTTTTCACCATAGCCCTCTAGGGGCTTCCAAATATCCCTTTTCCAATTCCACAAGAACAGCCTTAGCGAAAGGCTTCTTGAAGGGAAAGATGTAACTCTGTGAGATGAATTAACAGAACACAGAGCAGTTTCTCAGAAAGCTTCTTTCCAGTTTTGAACGGAAGATATTTCCTTTTTCACCATAGCCCTCTATGGGCTTCCAAATATCCCTTTGCCAATTCCACAAGAACAGCCTTAGCGAAAGGCTTCTTGAAGGGAAAGATGTAAATCTGTGAGATGAATTAACAGAACACAGAGCAGTTTCTCAGAAAGCTTCTTTCCAGTTTTGAACGGAAGATATTTCCTTTTTCACCATAGCCCTCTATGGGCTTCCAAATATCCCTTTGCCAATTCCACAAGAACAGCCTTAGCGAAAGGCTTCTTGAAGGGAAATATGTAACTCTGTGAGATGAATTAAGAGAACACAGAGCAGTTTATCAGAAAGCTTGTTTCCAGTTTTGAACGGAAGATATTTAATTTTTCACCATAGCCATCTATGGGCTTCCAAATATCCCTTTGCGAATTCCACAAGAACAGGCTTAGCGAAAGGCTTCTTGAAGGGAAAGATGTAACTCTGTGAGATGTATTAACAGAACACAGAGCAGTTTCTCAGAAAGCTTCTTTCCAGTTTTGAACGGAAGATTTATCCTTTTTCACCATAGCCCTCTAAGGGATTCCAAATATCCCTTTTCCAATTCCACAAGAACAGCCTTAGCGAAAGGTTTCTTGAAGGCAAAGATGTAACTCTGTGAGATGAATTAACAGAACACAGAGCAGTTTCTCAGAAAGCTTCTTTCCAATTTTGAACGGAAGATATTTCCTTTTTCACCATAGCCCTCTAAGGGCTTCCAAATATCCCTTTGCCAATTCCACAAGAACAGGCTTAGCGAAAGGCTTCTTGAAGGGAAAGTTGTAACTCTGTGAGATGAATTAACAGAACACAGAGCAGTTTCTCAGAAAGCTTCTTTCCAGTTTTGAACGGAAGATATTTCCTTTTTCACCTAAGCCCTCTATGGGCTTCCAAATATCCCTTTGCCAATTCCACAAGAACACCCTTAGCGAAAGGCTTCTTGAAGGGAAAGATGTAACTCTGTGAGATGAATTCACAGAACACAGAGCAGTTTCTCAGAAAGCTTCTTTCCAGTTTTGAACGAAAGATATTTCCTTTTTCACCATAGCCCTCTATGGGCTTCCAAATATCCCTTTGCCAATTCCACAAGAACACCCTTAGCGAAAGACTTGTTGAAGGGAAAGATGTAACTCTGTGAGATGAATTAACAGAACACAGAGCAGTTTCTCAGAAAGATTCTTTCCAGTTTTGAACGGAAGATATTTCCTTTTTCACCATAGCCCTCTATGGGCTTCCAAAAATCCCTTTGCCAATTCCACAAGAACAGCCTTAGCGAAAGGCTTCTTGAAGGGAAAGATGTAACTCTGTGAGATGAATTAACAGAACACAGAGCAGTTTCTCAGAAAGCTTCTTTCCAGTTTTGAACGGAAGATATTTCCTTTTTCACCATAGCCCTCTATGGGCTTCCAAATATCCCTTTGCCAATTCCACAAGAACAGCCTTAGCGAAAGGCTTCTTGAAGGGAAAGATGTAACTCTGTGAGATGAATTAACAGAACACAGAGCAGTTTCTCAGAAAGCTTCTTTCCAGTTTTAAACGGAAGATATTTCATTTTTCACCATAGCCCTCTATGGGCTTCCAAATATCCCTTTGCGAATTCCACAAGAACAGCCTTAGCGAAAGGCTTCTTGAAGGGAAAGATGTAACTCTGTGAGATGAATTAACAGAACACAGAGCAGTTTCTCAGAAATCTTCTTTCCAGTTTTGAACGGAAGATATTTCCTTTTTCACCATAGCCCTCTATGGGCTTCCAAATATCCCTTTGCCAATTCCACAAGAACAGCCTTAGCGAAAGGCTTCTTGAAGGGAAATATGTAACTCTGTGAGATGAATTAACAGAACACAGAGCAGATTCTCAGAAAGCTTGTTTCCAGTTTTGAACGGAAGATATTTCCTTTTTCACCATAGCCCTGTATGGGCTTCCAAATATCCCTTTGCAATTCCACAAGAACAGACTTAGCGAAAGGCTTCTTGAAGGGAAAGATGTAACTCTGTGAGATGAATTCACAGAACACAGAGCCGTTTCTCAGAAAGCTTCTTTCCAGTTTTGAACGGAAGATATTTCCTTTTTCACCATAGCCCTCTAGGGGCTTCCAAATATCCCTTTTCCAATTCCACAAGAACAGCCTTAGCGAAAGGCTTCTTGAAGGGAAAGATGTAACTCTGTGAGATGAATTAACAGAACACAGAGCAGTTTCTCAGAAAGCTTCTTTCCAGTTTTGAACGGAAGATATTTCCTTTTTCACCATAGCCCTCTATGGGCTTCCAAATATCCCTTTGCCAATTCCACAAGAACAGCCTTAGCGAAAGGCTTCTTGAAGGGAAAGATGTAAATCTGTGAGATGAATTAACAGAACACAGAGCAGTTTCTCAGAAAGCTTCTTTCCAGTTTTGAACGGAAGATATTTCCTTTTTCACCATAGCCCTCTATGGGCTTCCAAATATCCCTTTGCCAATTCCACAAGAACAGCCTTAGCGAAAGGCTTCTTGAAGGGAAATATGTAACTCTGTGAGATGAATTAAGAGAACACAGAGCAGTTTCTCAGAAAGCTTGTTTCCAGTTTTGAACGGAAGATATTTAATTTTTCACCATAGCCATCTATGGGCTTCCAAATATCCCTTTGCGAATTCCACAAGAACAGGCTTAGCGAAAGGCTTCTTGAAGGGAAAGATGTAACTCTGTGAGATGTATTAACAGAACACAGAGCAGTTTCTCAGAAAGCTTCTTTCCAGTTTTGAACGGAAGATTTATCCTTTTTCACCATAGCCCTCTAAGGGATTCCAAATATCCCTTTTCCAATTCCACAAGAACAGCCTTAGCGAAAGGTTTCTTGAAGGCAAAGATGTAACTCTGTGAGATGAATTAACAGAACACAGAGCAGTTTCTCAGAAAGCTTCTTTCCAATTTTGAACGGAAGATATTTCCTTTTTCACCATAGCCCTCTAAGGGCTTCCAAATATCCCTTTGCCAATTCCACAAGAACAGGCTTAGCGAAAGGCTTCTTGAAGGGAAAGTTGTAACTCTGTGAGATGAATTAACAGAACACAGAGCAGTTTCTCAGAAAGCTTCTTTCCAGTTTTGAACGGAAGATATTTCCTTTTTCACCTAAGCCCTCTATGGGCTTCCAAATATCCCTTTGCCAATTCCACAAGAACACCCTTAGCGAAAGGCTTCTTGAAGGGAAAGATGTAACTCTGTGAGATGAATTCACAGAACACAGAGCAGTTTCTCAGAAAGCTTCTTTCCAGTTTTGAACGAAAGATATTTCCTTTTTCACCATAGCCCTCTATGGGCTTCCAAATATCCCTTTGCCAATTCCACAAGAACACCCTTAGCGAAAGACTTGTTGAAGGGAAAGATGTAACTCTGTGAGATGAATTAACAGAACACAGAGCAGTTTCTCAGAAAGATTCTTTCCAGTTTTGAACGGAAGATATTTCCTTTTTCACCATAGCCCTCTATGGGCTTCCAAAAATCCCTTTGCCAATTCCACAAGAACAGCCTTAGCGAAAGGCTTCTTGAAGGGAAAGATGTAACTCTGTGAGATGAATTAACAGAACACAGAGCAGTTTCTCAGAAAGCTTCTTTCCAGTTTTGAACGGAAGATATTTCCTTTTTCACCATAGCCCTCTATGCGCTTCCAAATATCCCTTTACCAATTCCACAAGAACAGCCTTAGCGAAAGGCTTCTTGAAGGGAAAGATGTAATTCTGTGAGATGAATTAACAGAACACAGAGTAGTTTCTCAGAAAGCTTCTTTCCAGTATTGAACGGAATATATTTCCTTTTTCACCATAGCCCTCTATGGCCTTCCAAATATCCCTTTGCCAATTCCACAAGAACAGCATTAGCGAAAGGCTTCTTGAAGGGAATGATGTAACTCTGTGAGATGAATTCACAGAACACAGAGCAGTTTCTCAGAAAGCTTCTTTCCAGTTTTGAACGGAAGATATTTCCTTTTTCACCATAGCCCTCTAAGGGCTTCCAAATATCCCTTTGCCAATTCCACAAGAACAGGCTTAGCGAAAGGCTTCTTGAAGGGAAAGTTGTAACTCTGTGAGATGAATTAACAGAACACAGAGCAGTTTCTCAGAAAGCTTCTTTCCACTTTTGAACGGAAGATATTTTCTTTTTCACCATTGCCCTCTATGGGCTTCCAAATATCCCTTTGGCAATTCCACAAGAACAGCCTTAGCGAAAGGCTTCTTGAAGGGAAATATGTAACTCTGTGAGATGAATTAACAGAACACAGAGCAGTTTCTCAGAAAGCTTGTTTCCAGTTTTGAACGGAAGATATTTCCTTTTTCACCATAGCCCTGTATGGGCTTCCAAATATCCCTTTGCAATTCCACAAGAACAGACTTAGCGAAAGGCTTCTTGAAGGGAAAGATGTAACTCTGTGAGATGAATTCACAGAACACAGAGCCGTTTCTCAGAAAGCTTCTTTCCATTTTTGAACGGAAGATATTTCCTTTTTCACCATAGCCCTCTAGGGGCTTCCAAATATCCCTTTTCCAATTCCACAAGAACAGCCTTAGCGAAAGGCTTCTTGAAGGGAAAGATGTAACTCATTGAAATGAATTCAGAGAACACAGAGCTGTTTCTCAGAAAGCTTCTTTCCAGTTTTGAACGGAAGATATTTCCTTTTTCACCATAGCCCTCTATGGGCTTCCAAATATCCCTTTGCCAATTCCACAAGAACAGCCTTAGCGAAAGGCTTCTTGAAGGGAAAGATGTAACTCTGTGAGATGAATTAACAGAACACAGAGCAGTTTCTCAGAAAGCTTCTTTCCAGTTTTGAACGGAAGATATTTCCTTTTTCACCATAGCCCTCTATGGGCTTCCAAATATCCCTTTGCCAATTCCACAAGACCAGCCTTAGCGAAAGACTTCTTGAAGGGAAAGATGTAAATCTGTGAGATGAATTAACAGAACACAGAGCAGTTTCTCAGAAAGCTTCTTTCCAGTTTTGAACGGAAGATATTTCCTTTTTCACCATAGCCCTCTATGGGCTTCCAAATATCCCTTTGCCAATTCCACAAGAACAGCCTTAGCGAAAGGCTTCTTGAAGGGAAATATGTAACTCTGTGAGATGAATTAAGAGAACACAGAGCAGTTTCTCAGAAAGCTTGTTTCCAGTTTTGAACGGAAGATATTTCCTTTTTCACCATAGCCATCTATGGGCTTCCAAATATCCCTTTGCGAATTCCACAAGAACAGGCTTAGCGAAAGGCTTCTTGAAGGGAAAGATGTAACTCTGTGAGATGAATTCACAGAACACAGAGCCGTTTCTCAGAAAGCTTCTTTCCAGTTTTGAACGGAAGATATTTCCTTTTTCACCAAAGCCCTCTATGGGCTTCCAAATATCCCTTTGCCAATTCCACAAGAACACCCTTAGCGAAAGGCTTCTTGAAGGTTAAGATGTAACTCTGTGAGATGAATTAACAGAACACAGAGCAGTTTCTCAGAAAGCTTCTTTCTAGTTTAGAACGGAAGATATTTCTTTTATCACCATTGCCCTCTATGGGCTTCCAAATATCCCTTTTACAATTCCACAAGAACAGCCTTAGCGAAAGGCTTCTTGAAGGGAAAGATGTAACTCTGTGAGATGAATTCACAGAACACAGAGCAGTTTCTCAGAAAGCTTCTTTCCAGTTTTGAACGGAAGATATTTCCTTTTTCACCATAGTCCTCTATGGGCTTCCCAATATCCCTTTGCCAATTCCACAAGAACAGCCTTAGCGAAAGGTTTCTTGAAGGGAAAGATGTAACTCTGTGAGATGAATTAACAGAACACAGAGCATTTTCTCAGAAAGCTTCTTTCCAGTTTTGAACGGAAGATATTTCCTTTTTCACCATAGCCCTCTATGGGCTTCCAAATATCCCTTTGCCAATTCCACAAGAACAGCCTTAGCGAAAGGCTTCTTGAAGGGAAAGATGTAACTCTGTGAGATGAATTCACAGATCACAGAGCAGTTTCTCAGAAAGCTTCTTTCCAGTTTTGAACGGAAGATATTTCCTTTTTCACCATAGCCCTCTATGGGCTTCCAAATATCCCTTTGCCAATTCCACAAGAACAGCCTTAGCGAAAGGCTTCTTGAAGGGAAAGATGTAACTCTGTGAGATGAATTCACAGATCACAGAGCAGTTTCTCAGAAAGCTTCTTTCCAGTTTTGAACGGAAGATATTTCCTTTTTCACCATAGCCCTCTATGGGCTTCCAAATATCCCTTTGCCAATTCCACAAGAACAGGCTTAGCGAAAGGCTTCTTGAAGGGAAAGATGTAACTCTGTGAGATGTATTAACGGAACACAGAGCAGTTTCTCAGAAAGCTTATTTCCAGTTTTGAACGGAAGATATTTCCTTTTTCACCATAGCCCTCTAAGGGATTCCAAATATCCCTTTTCCAATTCCACAAGAACAGCTTTAGCGAAAGGTTTCTTGAAGGGAAAGATGTAACTCTGTGAGATGAATTCACAGAACACAGAGCAGTTTCTCAGAAAGCTTCTTTCCAGTTTTGAACGGAAGATATTTCCTTTTTCACCATAGCCCTCTAAGGGATTCCAAATATCCCTTTGCCAATTCCACAAGAACAGGCTTAGCGAAAGGCTTCTTGAAGGGAAAGTTGTAACTCTGTGAGATGAATTAACAGAACACAGAGCAGTTTCTCAGAAAGCTTCTTTCCACTTTTGAACGGAAGATATTTCCTTTTTCACCATAGCCCTCTATGGGCTTCCAAATATCCCTTTGCCAATTCCACAAGAACACCCTTACCGAAAGGCTTCTTGAAGGTAAAGATGTAACTCTGTAAGATGAATTAACAGAACACAGAGCAGTTTCTCAGAAAGCTTCTTTCTAGTTTTGAACGGAAGATATTTCTTTTATCAACATTGCCCTATATGGGCTTCCAAATATCCCTTTTACAATTCCACAAGAACAGCCTTAGCGAAAGGCTTCTTGAAGGGAATGATGTAACTCTGTGAGAAGAATTCACAGAACACAGAGCAGTTTCTCAGAAAGCATCTTTCCAGTTTTGAACGGAAAATATTTCCTTTTTCACCATAGACCTCTATGGGCTTCCAAATATCCCTTTGCCCATTCCGCAAGAACAGCCTTAGCGAAAGGCTTCTTGAAGGGAAAGATGTAACTCTGTGAGATGAATTCACAGAACACAGAGCAGTTTCTCAGAAAGCTTCTTTCTAGTTTAGAACGGAAGATATTTCTTTTATCACCATTGCCCTCTATGGGCTTCCAAATATCCCTTTTACAATTCCACAAGAACAGCCTTAGCGAAAGGCTTCTTGAAGGGAAAGATGTACCTCTGTGAGATGAATTCACAGAACACAGAGCAGTTTCTCAGAAAGCTTCTTTCCAGTTTTGAACGGAAGATATTTCCTTTTTCACCATAGCCCTCTATGGGCTTCCAAATATCCCTTTGCCAATTCCACAAGAACAGCCTTAGCGAAAGGCTTCTTGAAGGGAAAGATGTAACTCTGTGAGATGAATTAAGAGAACACAGAGCAGTTTCTCAGAAAGCTTCTTTCCAGTTTTGAACGAAAGATATTTCCTTTTTCACCATAGCCCTCTATGGGCTTCCAAATATCCCTTTGCCAATTCCACAAGAACACCCTTAGCGCAAGACTTGTTGAAGGGAAAGATGTAACTCTGTGAGATGAATTAACAGAACATAGAGCAGTTTCTCAGAAAGATTCTTTCCAGTTTTGAACGGAAGATATTTCCTTTTTCACCATAGCCCTCTATGGGCTTCCAAATATCCCTTTGCCAATTCCACAAGAACAGCCTTAGCGAAAGGCTTCTTGAAGGCAAAGATGTAACTCTGTGAGATGAATAAACAGAACACAGAGCCGTTTCTCAGAAAGCTTCTTTCCAGTATTGAACGGAATATATTTCCTTTTTCACCATAGTCCTCTATGGGCTTCCAAATATCCCTTTTCCAATTCCAAAAGAACAGCTTTAGCTAAAGGCTTCTTGAAGGAAAAGATGTAACTCTATGAAATGAATTCAGAGAACACAGAGCAGTTTCTCAGAAAGCTTCTTTCTAGTTTTGAACGGAAGATATTTCTTTTATCACCATTGCCCTCTATGGGCTTCCAAATATCCCTTTTACAATTCCACAAGAACAGCCTTAGCGAAAGGCTTCTTGAAGGGAATGATGTAACTCTGTGAGAAGAATTCACAGAACACAGAGCAGTTTCTCAGAAAGCATCTTTCCAGTTTTGAACGGAAGATATTTCCTTTTTCACCATAGCACTCTATGGGCTTCCAAATATCCCTTTCCCCATTCCGCAAGAACAGCCTTAGCGAAAGGCTTCTTGAAGGGAAAGATGTAACTCTGTGAGATGAATTCACAGAACACAGAGCAGTTTCTCAGAAAGCTTGTTTCCAGTTTTGAACGGAAGATATTTCCTTTTTCACCATAGCCCTCTATGGGCTTCCAAATATCCCTTTTCCAATTCCGGAAGAACAGCCTTAGCGAAAGGCTTCTTGAAGGGTAAGATGTAACTCTGTGAGATGAATTAACAGAACACAGAGCAGTTTCTCAGAAAGCTTCTTTCCAGTTTTGAACGGAAGATATTTCCTTTTTCACCATAGCCCTCTAAGGGCTTCCAAATATCCCTTTGCCAATTCCACAAGAACAGGCTTAGCGAAAGGCTTCTTGAAGGGAAAGATGTAACTCTGTGAGATGAATTAACAGAACACAGAGCAGTTTCTCAGAAAGCTTCTTTCCACTTTTGAACGGAAGATATTTCCTTTTTCACCATAGCTCTCTATGGGCTTCCAAATATCCCTTTGCCAATTCCACAAGAACACCCTTAGCGAAAGGCTTCTTGAAGGTAAAGATGTAACTCTGTGAGATGAATTAACAGAACACAGAGCAGTTTCTCAGAAAGCTTCTTTCTAGTTTTGAACGGAAGATATTTCTTTTATCACCATTGCCCTCTATGGGCTTCCAAATATCCCTTTTACAATTCCACAAGAACAGCCTTAGCGAAAGGCTTCTTGAAGGGGAAGATGTAACTCTGTGAGATGAATTCACAGAACACAGAGCAGTTTCTCAGAAAGCTTCTTTCCAGTTTTGAACGGAAGATATTTCCTTTTTCACCATAGCCCTCTAAGGGCTTCCAAATATCCCTTTGCCCATTCCACAAGAACAGCCTTAGCGAAAGGCTTCTTGAAGGGAAAGATGTAACTCTGTGAGATGAATTCACAGAACACAGAGCAGTTTCTCAGAAAGCTTCTTTCTAGTTTTGAACGGAAGATATTTCCTTTTTCACCATAGCCCTCTATGGGCTTCCAAATATCCCTTTGCCAATTACACAAGAACAGCCTTAGCGAAAGGCTTCTTGAAGGGAAAGATGTAACTCTGTGAGATGAATTAACAGAACACAGAGCAGTTTCTCAGAAAGCTTCTTTCCAGTTTTAAACGGAAGATATTTCGTTTTTCACCATAGCCCTCTATGGGCTTCCAAATATCCCTTTGCCAATTCCACAAGAACAGCCTTAGCGAAAGGCTTCTTGAAGGGAAAGATGTAACTCTGTGAGATGAATTCACAGAACACAGAGCAGTTTCTCAGAAAGCTTCTTTCCAGTTTTGAACGGAAGATATTTCCTTTTTCACCATAGCCCTCTAGGGGCTTCCAAATATCCCTTTGCCAATTCCACAAGAACAGCCTTAGCGAAAGGCTTCTTGAAGGGAAAGATGTAACTCTGTGAGATGAATTAACAGAACACAGAGCAGTTTCTCAGAAAGCTTCTTTCCAGTTTTAAACGGAAGATATTTCGTTTTTCACCATAGCCCTCTATGAGCTTCCAAATATCCCTTTGCCAATTCCACAAGAACAGCCTTAGCGAAAGGCTTCTTGAAGGGAAAGATGTAACTCTGTGAGATGAAATAACAGAACACAGAGCAGTTTCTCAGAAAGCTTCTTTCCAGTTTTGAACGGAAGATATTTCCTTTTTCACCATAGCCCTCTATGGGCTTCCAAATATCCCTTTGCCAATTCCACAAGAACAGCCTTAGCGAAAGGCTTCTTGAAGGGAAATATGTAACTCTGTGAGATGAATTAACAGAACACAGAGCAGTTTCTCAGAAAGCTTCTTTCCAGTTTTGAACGGAAGATTTATCCTTTTTCACCATAGCCCTCTAAGGGATTCCAAATATCCCTTTGCCAATTCCACAAGAACAGGCTTAGCGAAAGGCTTCTTGAAGGGAAAGTTGTAACTCTGTGAGATGAATTAACAGAACACAGAGCTGTTTCTCAGAAAGCTTCTTTCCACTTTTGAACGGAAGATATTTCCTTTTTCACCATAGCCCTCTATGGGCTTCCAAATATCCCTTTGCCAATTCCACAAAAACACCCTTACCGAAAGGCTTCTTGAAGGTAAAGATGTAACTCTGTGAGATGAATTAACAGAACACAGAGCAGTTTCTCAGAAAGCTTCTTTCTAGTTTTGAACGGAAGATATTTCTTTTATCACCATTGCCCTCTAAGGGCTTCCAAATATCCCTTTTACAATTCCACAAGAACAGCCTTAGCGATAGGCTTCTTGAAGGGAATGATGTAACTCTGTGAGAAGAATTCACAGAACACAGAGCAGTTTCTCAGAAAGCATCTTTCCAGTTTTGAACGGAAGATATTTCCTTTTTCACCATAGCCCTCTATGGGCTTCCAAATATCCCTTTGCCCATTCCGCAAGAACAGCCTTAGCGAAAGGCTTCTTGAAGGGAAAGATGTAACTCTGTGAGATGAATTCACAGAACACAGAGCAGTTTCTCAGAAAGCTTGTTTCCAGTTTTGAACGGAAGATATTTCCTTTTTCACCGTAGCCCTCTATGGGCTTCCAAATATCCCTTTGCCAATTCCACAAGAACAGCCTTAGCGAAAGGCTTCTTAAAGGGAAAGATGTAACTCTGTGAGATGAATTAACAAAACACAGAGCATTTTCTCAGAAAGCTTGTTTCCAGTTTTGAACGGAAGATATTTCCTTTTTCACCATAGCCCTCTATGGGCTTCCAAATATCCCTTTGAAAATTCCACAAGAACAGACTTAGCGAAAGGCTTCTTGAAGGGAAAGATGTAACTCTGTGAGATGAATTCACAGAACACAGAGCAGTTTCTCAGAAAGCTTCTTTCCAGTTTTAAACGGAAGATATTTCCTTTTTCACCATAGCCCTCTATGGGCTTCCAAATATCCCTTTGCCTATTCCACAAGAACAGGCTTAGCGAAAGGCTTCTTGAAGGGAAAGATGTAACTCTGTGAGATGAATAAAAAGAACACAGAGCCGTTTCTCAGAAAGCTTCTTTCCAGTTTTGAACGGAAGATATTTTCTTTTTCACCATAGCCCTCTATGCGCTTCCAAATATCCCTTTACCAATTCCACAAGAACAGCCTTAGCGAAAGGCTTCTTGAAGGGAAAGATGTAATTCTGTGAGATGAATTAACAGAACACAGAGTAGTTTCTCAGAAAGCTTCTTTCCAGTATTGAACGGAATATATTTCCTTTTTCACCATAGTCCTCTATGGGCTTCCAAATATCCCTTTGCCAATTCCACAAGAAAGAACAGCCTTAGCGAAAGGCTTCTTAAAGGGAAAGATGTAACTCTATGAAATGAATTCAGAGAACACAGAGCAGTTTCTCAGAAAGCTTCTTTCCAGTTTTGAACGGAAGATATTTCCTTTTTCACCATAGCCCTCTATGGGCTTCCAAATATCCCTTTGCCAATTCCACAAGAACAGCCTTAGCGAAAGGCTTCTTGAAGGGAAAGATGTAACTCTGTGAGATGAATTCACAGAACACAGAGCAGTTTGTCAGAAAGCTTCTTTCTAGTTTTGAACGGAAGATATTTCCTTTTTCACCATAGCCCTCTATGGGCTTCCAAATATCCCTTTGCCAATTCCACAAGAACAGCCTTAGCGAAAGGCATCTTGTAGGGAATGATGTAACTCTGTGAGATGAATTAACAGAACACAGAGCAGTTTCTCAGAAAGCTTCTTTCCAGTATTGAACGAAATATATTTCCTTTTTCACCATAGTCCTCTATGGGCTTCCAAATATCCCTTTTCCAATTCCACAAGAACAGCCTTAGCGAAAGGCTTCTTGAAGGGAAAGATGTAACTCTATGAAATGAATTCAGAGAACACAGAGCAGTTTCTCAGAAAGCTTCTTTCCAGTTTTGAACGGAAGATATTTCCTTTTTCACCATAGCCCTCTATGGGCTTCCAAATATCCCTTTGCCAATTCCACAAGAACAGCCTTCGCGAAAGGCTTCTTGAAGGGAAAGATGTAACTCTGTGAGATGAATTCACAGAACACAGAGCAGTTTCTCAGAAAGCTTCTTTCTAGTTTTGAACGGAAGACATTTCCTTTTTCACCATAGCCCTCTATGGGCCTCCAAATATCCTTTTGCCAATTCCACAAGAACAGCCTTAGCGAAAGGCTTCTTGAAGGGAAAGATGTAACTCTGTGAGATGAATTAACAGAACACAGAGCAGTTTCTCAGAAAGCTTCTTTCCAGTTTTGAACGGAAGATATTTCCTTTTTCACCATAGCCCTCTATGGGCTTCCAAATATCCCTTTGCGAATTCCACAAGAACAGGCTTAGCGAAAGGCTTCTTGAAGGGAAAGATGTAACTCTGTGAGATGTATTAACGGAACACAGAGCAGTTTCTCAGAAAGCTTCTTTCCAGTTTTGAACGGAAGATATTTCCTTTTTCACCGTAGCCCTCTAAGGGATTCCAAATATCCCTTTTCCAATTCCACAAGAACAGCCTTAGCGAAAGGTTTCTTGAAGGGAAAGATGTAACTCTGTGAGATGAATTAACAGAACACAGAGCAGTTTCTCAGAAAGCTTCTTTCCAGTTTTGAACGGAAGATATTTCCTTTTTCAGCATAGCCCTCTAAGGGATTCCAAATATCCCTTTGCCAATTCCACAAGAACAGGCTTAGCGAAAGGCTTCTTGAAGGGAAAGTTGTAACTCTGTGAGATGAATTAACAGAACACAGAGCAGTTTCTCAGAAAGCTTCTTTCCAGTTTTGAACGGAAGATATTTCCTTTTTCACCATAGCCCTCTATGGGCTTCCAAATATCCCTTTGCCAATTCCACAAGAACAGCCTTAGCGAAAGGCTTCTTGAAGGGAATGATGTAACTCTGTGAGAAGAATTCACAGAACTCAGAGCAGTTTCTCAGAAAGCATCTTTCCAGTTTTGAACGGAAGATATTTCCTTTTTCACCATAGCCCTCTATGGGCTTCCAAATATCCCTTTGCCCATTCCGCAAGAACAGCCTTAGCGAAAGGCTTCTTGAAGGGAAAGATGTAACTCTGTGAGATGAATTCACAGAACACAGAGCAGTTTCTCAGAAAGCTTGTTTCCAGTTTTGAACGGAAGATATTTCCTTTTTCACCATAGCCCTCTATGGGCTTCCAAATATCCCTTTTCCAATTCCGGAAGAACAGCCTTAGCGAAAGGCTTCTTGAAGGGAAAGATGTAACTCTGTGAGATGAATTAACAGAACACAGAGCAGTTTCTCAGAAAGCTTCTTTCTAGTTTTGAACGGAAGATATTTCCTTTTTCACCATAGCCCTCTATGGGCTTCCAAATATCCCTTTGCCAATTCCACAAGAACAGCCTTAGCGAAAGGCTTCTTAAAGGGAAAGATGTAACTCTGTGAGATGAATTAACAGAACACTGAGCATTTTCTCAGAAAGCTTGTTTCCAGTTTTGAACGGAAGATATTTCCTTTTTCACCATAGCCCTCTATGGGCTTCCAAATATCCCTTTGCCAATTCCACAAGAACAGACTTAGCGAAAGTCTTCTTGAAGGGAAAGATGTAACTCTGTGAGATGAATTCACAGAACACAGAGCAGTTTCTCAGAAAGCTTCTTTCCAGTTTTGAACGGAAGATAATTCCTTTTTCAGCATAGCCCTCTATGGGCTTCCAAATATCCCTTTGCCAATTCCACAAGAACAGCCTTAGCGAAAGGCTTCTTGAAGGGAAAGATGTAACTCTGTGAGATGAATTAACAGAACACAGATCAGTTTCTCAGAAAGCTTCTTTCCAGTTTTGAACGGAAGATATTTCCTTTTTCACCATAGCCCTCTATGGGCTTCCAAATATCCCTTTGCGAATTCCACAAGAACAGCCTTAGCGAAAGGCATCTTGAAGTGAATGATGTAACTCTGTGAGATTAATTAACAGAACACAGAGTAGTTTCTCAGAAAGCTTCTTTCCAGTATTGAACGGAATATATTTTCTTTTTCACCATAGTCCTCTATGGGCTTCCTAATATCCCTTTTCCAATTCCACAAGAACAGCCTTAGCGAAAGGCTTCTTGAAGGGAAAGATGTAACCCTGTGAGATGAATTAACAGAACACAGAGCAGTTTCTCAGAAAGCTTCTTTCCAGTTTTGAACGGAAGATATTTCCTTTTTCACCATAGCCCTCTATGGGCTTCCAAATATCCCTTTGCGAATTCCACAAGAACAGGCTTAGCGAAAGGCTTCTTGAAGGGAAAGATGTAACTCTGTGAGATGTATTAACGGAACACAGAGCAGTTTCTCAGAAAGCTTATTTCCAGTTTTGAACGGAAGATATTTCCTTTTTCACCATAGCCCTCTATGGGCTTCCAAATATCCCTTTGCCAATTCCACTAGAACACCCTTAGCGAAAGGCTTCTTGAAGGTAAAGATGTAACTCTGTGAGATGAATTAACAGAACACAGAGCAGTTTCTCAGAAAGCTTCTTTCTAGTTTTGAACGGAAGATATTTCTTTTATCACCATTGCCCTCTATGGGCTTCCAAATATCCCTTTTACAATTCCACAAGAACAGCCTTAGCGAAAGGCTTCTTGAAGGGAATGATGTAACTCTTTGAGAAGAATTCACAGAACACAGAGCAGTTTCTCAGAAAGCATCTTTCCAGTTTTGAACGGAAGATATTTCCTTTTTCACCATAGCCCTCTATGGGCTTCCAAATATCCCTTTGCCCATTCCGCAAGAACAGCCTTAGCGAAAGGCTTCTTGAAGGGAAAGATGTAACTCTGTGAGATGAATTCACAGAACACAGAGCAGTTTCTCAGAAAGCTTGTTTCCAGTTTTGAACGGAAGATATTTCCTTTTTCACCATAGCCCTCTATGGGCTTCCAAATATCCCTTTTCCAATTCCGGAAGAACAGCCTTAGCGAAAGGCTTCTTGAAGGGAAAGACGTAACTCTGTGAGATGAATTAACAGAACACAGAGCAGTTTCTCAGAAAGCTTCTTTCCACTTTTGAACGGAAGATATTTCCTTTTTCACCATAGCCCTCTATTGGCTTCCAAATATCCCTTTGCCAATTCCACAAGAACAGCCTTAGCGAAAGGCTTCTTAAAGGGAAAGATGTAACTCTGTGAGATGAATTAACAGAACACTGAGCATTTTCTCAGAAAGCTTGTTTCCAGTTTTGAACGGAAGATATTTCCTTTTTCACCATAGCCCTCTATGGGCTTCCAAATATCCCTTTGCCAATTCCACAAGAACAGACTTAGCGAAAGGCTTCTTGAAGGGAAAGATGTAACTCTGTGAGATGAATTCACAGAACACAGAGCAGTTTCTCAGAAAGCTTCTTTCCAGTTTTGAACGGAAGATATTTCCTTTTTCACCATAGCCCTCTATGGGCTTCCAAATATCCCTTTGCCAATTCCACAAGAACAGCCTAAGCGAAAGGCTTCTTGAAGGGAAAGATGTAACTCTGTGAGATGAATAAAAAGAACACATAGCCGTTTCTCAGAAAGCTTCTTTCCAGTTTTGAACGGAAGATATTTTCTTTTTCACCATAGCCCTCTATGCGCTTCCAAATATCCCTTTACCAATTCCACAAGAACAGCCTTAGCGAAAGGCTTCTTGAAGGGAAAGATGTAATTCTGTGAGATGAATTAACAGAACACAGAGTAGTTTCTCAGAAAGCTTCTTTCCAGTATTGAACGGAATATATTTCCTTTTTCACCATAGTCCTCTATGGGCTTCCAAATATCCCTTTGCCAATTCCACAAGAAAGAACAGCCTTAGCGAAAGGCTTCTTGAAGGTAAAGATGTAACTCTATGAAATGAATTCAGAGAACACAGAGCAGTTTCTCAGAAAGCTTCTTTCCAGTTTTGAACGGAAGATATTTCCTTTTTCACCATAGCCCTCTATGGGCTTCCAAGTATCCCTTTGCCAATTCCACAAGAACAGCCTTAGCGAAAGGCTTCTTGAAGGGAAAGATGTAACTCTGTGAGATGAATTCACAGAACACAGAGCAGTTTGTCAGAAAGCTTCTTTCTAGTTTTGAACGGAAGATATTTCCTTTTTCACCATAGCCCTCTATGGGCTTCCAAATATCCCTTTGCCAATTCCACAAGAACAGCCTTAGCGAAAGGCATCTTGAAGGGAATGATGTAACTCTGTGAGATGAATTAACAGAACACAGAGCAGTTTCTCAGAAAGCTTCTTTCCAGTATTGAACGAAATATATTTCCTTTTTCACCATAGTCCTCTATGGGCTTCCAAATATCCCTTTTCCAATTCCACAAGAACAGCCTTAGCGAAAGGCTTCTTGAAGGGAAAGATGTAACTCTATGAAATGAATTCAGAGAACACAGAGCAGTTTCTCAGAAAGCTTCTTTCCAGTTTTGAACGGAAGATATTTCCTTTTTCACCATAGCCCTCTATGGGCTTCCAAATATCCCTTTGCCAATTCCACAAGAACAGCCTTCGCGAATGGCTTCTTGAAGGGAAAGATGTAACTCTGTGAGATGAATTCACAGAACACAGAGCAGTTTCTCAGAAAGCTTCTTTCTAGTTTTGAACGGAAGACATTTCCTTTTTCACCATAGCCCTCTATGGGCCTCCAAATATCCTTTTGCCAATTCCACAAGAACAGCCTTAGCGAAAGGCTTCTTGAAGGGAAAGATGTAACTCTGTGAGATGAATTAACAGAACACAGAGCAGTTTCTCAGAAAGCTTCTTTCCAGTTTTGAACGGAAGATATTTCCTTTTTCACCATAGTCCTCTATGGGCTTCCAAATATCCCTTTGCGAATTCCACAAGAACAGGCTTAGCGAAAGGCTTCTTGAAGGGAAAGATGTAACTCTGTGAGATGTATTAACGGAACACAGAGCAGTTTCTCAGAAAGCTTCTTTCCAGTTTTGAACGGAAGATATTTCCTTTTTCACCGTAGCCCTCTAAGGGATTCCAAATATCCCTTTTCCAATTCCACAAGAACAGCCTTAGCGAAAGGTTTCTTGAAGGGAAAGATGTAACTCTGTGAGATGAATTAACAGAACACAGAGCAGTTTCTCAGAAAGCTTCTTTCCAGTTTTGAACGGAAGATATTTCCTTTTTCAGCATAGCCCTCTAAGGGATTCCAAATATCCCTTTGCCAATTCCACAAGAACAGGCTTAGCGAAAGGCTTCTTGAAGGGAAAGTTGTAACTCTGTGAGATGAATTAACAGAACACAGAGCAGTTTCTCAGAAAGCTTCTTTCCAGTTTTGAACGGAAGATATTTCCTTTTTCACCATAGCCCTCTATGGGCTTCCAAATATCCCTTTGCCAATTCCACAAGAACAGCCTTAGCGAAAGGCTTCTTGAAGGGAATGATGTAACTCTGTGAGAAGAATTCACAGAACTCAGAGCAGTTTCTCAGAAAGCATCTTTCCAGTTTTGAACGGAAGATATTTCCTTTTTCACCATAGCCCTCTATGGGCTTCCAAATATCCCTTTGCCCATTCCGCAAGAACAGCCTTAGCGAAAGGCTTCTTGAAGGGAAAGATGTAACTCTGTGAGATGAATTCACAGAACACAGAGCAGTTTCTCAGAAAGCTTGTTTCCAGTTTTGAACGGAAGATATTTCCTTTTTCACCATAGCCCTCTATGGGCTTCCAAATATCCCTTTTCCAATTCCGGAAGAACAGCCTTAGCGAAAGGCTTCTTGAAGGGAAAGATGTAACTCTGTGAGATGAATTAACAGAACACAGAGCAGTTTCTCAGAAAGCTTCTTTCTAGTTTTGAACGGAAGATATTTCCTTTTTCACCATAGCCCTCTATGGGCTTCCAAATATCCCTTTGCCAATTCCACAAGAACAGCCTTAGCGAAAGGCTTCTTAAAGGGAAAGATGTAACTCTGTGAGATGAATTAACAGAACACTGAGCATTTTCTCAGAAAGCTTGTTTCCAGTTTTGAACGGAAGATATTTCCTTTTTCACCATAGCCCTCTATGGGCTTCCAAATATCCCTTTGCCAATTCCACAAGAACAGACTTAGCGAAAGTCTTCTTGAAGGGAAAGATGTAACTCTGTGAGATGAATTCACAGAACACAGAGCAGTTTCTCAGAAAGCTTCTTTCCAGTTTTGAACGGAAGATAATTCCTTTTTCAGCATAGCCCTCTATGGGCTTCCAAATATCCCTTTGCCAATTCCACAAGAACAGCCTTAGCGAAAGGCTTCTTGAAGGGAAAGATGTAACTCTGTGAGATGAATTAACAGAACACAGATCAGTTTCTCAGAAAGCTTCTTTCCAGTTTTGAACGGAAGATATTTCCTTTTTCACCATAGCCCTCTATGGGCTTCCAAATATCCCTTTGCGAATTCCACAAGAACAGCCTTAGCGAAAGGCATCTTGAAGTGAATGATGTAACTCTGTGAGATTAATTAACAGAACACAGAGTAGTTTCTCAGAAAGCTTCTTTCCAGTATTGAACGGAATATATTTTCTTTTTCACCATAGTCCTCTATGGGCTTCCTAATATCCCTTTTCCAATTCCACAAGAACAGCCTTAGCGAAAGGCTTCTTGAAGGGAAAGATGTAACCCTGTGAGATGAATTAACAGAACACAGAGCAGTTTCTCAGAAAGCTTCTTTCCAGTTTTGAACGGAAGATATTTCCTTTTTCACCATAGCCCTCTATGGGCTTCCAAATATCCCTTTGCGAATTCCACAAGAACAGGCTTAGCGAAAGGCTTCTTGAAGGGAAAGATGTAACTCTGTGAGATGTATTAACGGAACACAGAGCAGTTTCTCAGAAAGCTTATTTCCAGTTTTGAACGGAAGATATTTCCTTTTTCACCATAGCCCTCTATGGGCTTCCAAATATCCCTTTGCCAATTCCACTAGAACACCCTTAGCGAAAGGCTTCTTGAAGGTAAAGATGTAACTCTGTGAGATGAATTAACAGAACACAGAGCAGTTTCTCAGAAAGCTTCTTTCTAGTTTTGAACGGAAGATATTTCTTTTATCACCATTGCCCTCTATGGGCTTCCAAATATCCCTTTTACAATTCCACAAGAACAGCCTTAGCGAAAGGCTTCTTGAAGGGAATGATGTAACTCTTTGAGAAGAATTCACAGAACACAGAGCAGTTTCTCAGAAAGCATCTTTCCAGTTTTGAACGGAAGATATTTCCTTTTTCACCATAGCCCTCTATGGGCTTCCAAATATCCCTTTGCCCATTCCGCAAGAACAGCCTTAGCGAAAGGCTTCTTGAAGGGAAAGATGTAACTCTGTGAGATGAATTCACAGAACACAGAGCAGTTTCTCAGAAAGCTTGTTTCCAGTTTTGAACGGAAGATATTTCCTTTTTCACCATAGCCCTCTATGGGCTTCCAAATATCCCTTTTCCAATTCCGGAAGAACAGCCTTAGCGAAAGGCTTCTTGAAGGGAAAGACGTAACTCTGTGAGATGAATTAACAGAACACAGAGCAGTTTCTCAGAAAGCTTCTTTCCACTTTTGAACGGAAGATATTTCCTTTTTCACCATAGCCCTCTATTGGCTTCCAAATATCCCTTTGCCAATTCCACAAGAACAGCCTTAGCGAAAGGCTTCTTAAAGGGAAAGATGTAACTCTGTGAGATGAATTAACAGAACACTGAGCATTTTCTCAGAAAGCTTGTTTCCAGTTTTGAACGGAAGATATTTCCTTTTTCACCATAGCCCTCTATGGGCTTCCAAATATCCCTTTGCCAATTCCACAAGAACAGACTTAGCGAAAGGCTTCTTGAAGGGAAAGATGTAACTCTGTGAGATGAATTCACAGAACACAGAGCAGTTTCTCAGAAAGCTTCTTTCCAGTTTTGAACGGAAGATATTTCCTTTTTCACCATAGCCCTCTATGGGCTTCCAAATATCCCTTTGCCAATTCCACAAGAACAGCCTAAGCGAAAGGCTTCTTGAAGGGAAAGATGTAACTCTGTGAGATGAATAAAAAGAACACAGAGCCGTTTCTCAGAAAGCTTCTTTCCAGTTTTGAACGGAAGATATTTCCTTTTTCACCATAGCCCTCTATGCGCTTCCATATATCCCTTTACCAATTCCACAAGAACAGCCTTAGCGAAAGGCTTCTTGAAGGGAAAGATGTAATTCTGTGAGATGAATTAACAGAACACAGAGCAGTTTCTCAGAAAGCTTCTTTCCAGTTTTGAACGGAAGATATTTCCTTTTTCACCATAGCCCTCTATGGGCTTCCAAATATCCCTTTGCCAATTCCACAAGAACAGCATTAGCGAAAGGCTTCTTGAAGGGAAAGATGTAACTCTGTGAGATGAATTCACAGAACACAGAGCAGTTTCTCAAAAGCTTCTTTCCAGTTTTGAACGGAAGATAATTCCTTTTTCAGCATAGCCCTCTATGGGCTTCCAAATATCCCTTTGCCAATTCCACAAGAACAGCCTTAGCGAAAGGCTTCTTGAAGGGAAAGATGTAACTCTGTGAGATGAATTAACAGAACACAGAGCAGTTTCTCAGAAAGCTTGTTTCCAGTTTTGAACGGAAGATATTTCCTTTTTCACCATAGCCCTCTATGGGCTTCCAAATATCCCTTTGCGAATTCCACAAGAACAGCCTTAGCGAAAGGCATCTTGAAGGGAATGATGTAACTCTGTGAGATGAATTAACAGAACACAGAGTAGTTTCTCAGAAAGCTTCTTTCCAGTATTGAACGGAATATATTTCCTTTTTCACCATAGTCCTCTATGGGCTTCCAAATATCCCTTTGACAATTCCACAAGAACAGCCTTAGCGAAAGGCTTCTTGAAGGTAAAGATGAAACTCTATGAAATGAATTCAGAGAACACAGAGCAGTTTCTCAGAAAGCTTCTTTCCAGTTTTGAACGGAAGATATTTCCTTTTTCACCATAGCCCTCTATGGGCTTCCAAATATCCCTTTGCCAATTCCACAAGAACAGCCTTAGCGAAAGGCTTCTTGAAGGGAAAGATGTAACTCTGTGAGATGAATTCACAGAACACAGAGCAGTTTCTCAGAAAGCTTCTTTCTAGTTTTGAGCGGAAGATATTTCCTTTTTCACCATAGCCCTCTATGGGCTTCCAAATATCCCTTTGCCAATTCCTGAAGAACAGCCTTAGCGAAAGGCATCTTGAAGGGAATGATGTAACTCTGTGAGATGAATTAACAGAACACAGAGCAGTTTCTCAGAAAGCTTCTTTCCAGTATTGAACGGAATATATTTCCTTTTTCACCATAGTCCTCTATGGGCTTCCAAATATCCCTTTTCCAATTCCACAAGAACAGCCTTAGCGAAAGGCTTCTAGAAGGGAAAGATGTAACTCTATGAAATGAATTCAGAGAACACAGAGCAGTTTCTCAGAAAGCTTCTTTCCAGTTTTGAACGGAAGATATTTCCTTTTTCACCATAGCCCTCTATGGGCTTCCAAATATCCCTTTGCCAATTCCACAAGAACAGCCTTCGCGAAAGGCTTCTTGAAGGGAAAGATGTAACTCTGTGAGACGAATTCACAGAACACAGAGCAGTTTCTCAGAAAGCTTCTTTCTTGTTTTGAACGGAAGACATTTCCTTTTTCACCATAGCCCTCTATGGGCCTCCAAATATCCTTTTGCCAATTCCACAAGAACAGCCTTAGCGAAAGGCTTCTTGAAGGGAAAGATGTAACTCTGTGAGATGAATTAACAGAACACAGAGCAGTTTCTCAGAAAGCTTCTTTCCAGTTTTGAACGGAAGATATTTCCTTTTTCACCATAGCCCTCTGTGGGCTTCCAAATATCCCTTTGCGAATTCCACAAGAACAGGCTTAGCGAAAGGCTTCTTGAAGGGAAAGATGTAACTCTGTGAGATGTATTAACGGAACACAGAGCAGTTTCTCAGAAAGCTTCTTTCCAGTTTTGAACGGAAGATATTTCCTTTTTCACCATAGCCCTCTAAGGGATTCCAAATATCCCTTTTCCAATTCCACAAGAACAGCATTAGCGAAAGGTTTCTTGAAGGGAAAGATGTAACTCTGTGAGATGAATTAACAGAACACAGAGCAGTTTCTCAGAAAGCTTCTTTCCAGTTTTGAACGGAAGATATTTCCTTTTTCACCATAGCCCTCTAAGGGATTCCAAATATCCCTTTGCCAATTCCACAAGAACAGGCTTAGCGAAAGGCTTCTTGAAGGGAAAGTTGTAACTCTGTGAGATGAATTAACAGAACACAGAGCAGTTTCTCAGAAAGCTTCTTTCCACTTTTGAACGGAAGATATTTCCTTTTTCACCATAGCCCTCTATGGGCTTCCAAATATCCCTTTGCCAATTCCACAAGAACACCCTTAGCGAAAGGCTTCTTGAAGGTAAAGATGTAACTCTGTGAGATGAATTAACAGAACACAGAGCAGTTTCTCAGAAAGCTTCTTTCTAGTTTTGAACGGAAGATATTTCTTTTATCACCATTGCCCTCTATGGGCTTCCAAATATCCCTTTTACAATTCCACAAGAACAGACTTAGCGAAAGGCTTCTTGAAGGGAAAGATGTAACTCTGTGAGATGAATAAAAAGAACACAGAGCCGTTTCTCAGAAAGCTTCTTTCCAGTTTTGAACGGAAGATATTTCCTTTTTCACCATAGTCCTCTATGGGCTTCCAAATATCCCTTTGCCAAATCCACAAGAACAGCCTTAGCGAAAGGCTTCTTGAAGGTAAAGATGTAACTCTATGAAATGAATTCAGAGAACACAGAGCAGTTTCTCAGAAAGCTTCTTTCCAGTTTTGAACGGAAGATATTTCCTTTTTCACCATAGCCCTCTATGGGCTTCCAAATATCCCTTTGCCAATTCCACAACAACAGCCTTAGCGAAAGGCTTCTTGAAGGGAAAGATGTAACTCTGTGAGATGAATTCACAGAACACAGAGCAGTTTCTCAGAAAGCTTCTTTCTAGTTTTGAACGGAAGATATTTCCTTTTTCACCATAGCCCTCTATGGGCTTCCAAATATCCCTTTTCCAATTCCACAAGAACAGCCTTAGCGAAAGGCATCTTGAAGGGAATGATGTAACTCTGTGAGATGAATTAACAGAACACAGAGCAGTTTCTCAGAAAGCTTCTTTCCAGTATTGAACGGAATATATTTCCTTTTTCACCATAGTCCTCTATGGGCTTCCAAATATAACTTTTCCAATTCAACAAGAACAGCCTTAGCGAAAGGCTTCTTGAAGGGAAAGATGTAACTCTATGAAATGAATTCAGAGAACACAGAGCAGTTTCTCAGAAAGCTTCTTTCCAGTTTTGAATGGAAGATATTTCCTTTTTCACCATAGCCATCTATGGGCTTCCAAATATCCCTTTGCCAATTCCACAAGAACAGCCTTCGCGAAAGGCTTCTTGAAGGGAAAGATGTAACTCTGTGAGATGAATTCACAGAACACAGAGCAGTTTCTCAGAAAGCTTCTTTCTAGTTTTGAACGGAAGACATTTCCTTTTTCACCATAGCCCTCTATGGGCTTCCAAATATCCTTTTGCCAATTCCACAAGAACAGCCTTAGCGAAAGGCTTCTTGAAGGGAAAGATGTAACTCTGTGAGATGAATTAACAGAACACAGAGCAGTTTCTCAGAAAGCTTCTTTCCAGTTTTGAACGGAAGATATTTCCTTTTTCACCATAGCCCTCTATGGGCTTCCAAATATCCCTTTGCGAATTCCACAAGAACAGCCTTAGCGAAAGGCTTCTTGAAGGGAAAGATGTAACTCTGTGAGATGAATTCACAGAACACAGAGCAGTTTCTCAGAAAGCTTCTTTCCAGTTTTGAACGGAAGATATTTCCTTTTTCACCATAGCCCTCTATGGCCTTCCAAATATCCCTTTGCCAATTCCACAAGAACAGCGTTAGCGAAAGGCTTCTTGAAGGGAAAGGTGTAACTCTGTGAGATGAATTCACAGAACACAGAGCAGTTTCTCAGAAAGCTTCTTTCCAGTTTTGAACGGAACATATTTCCTTTTTCACCATAGCCCTCCATGGGATTCCAAATATCCCTTTGCCAATTCCACAAGAACAGTCTTAGCGAAAGGCTTCTTGAAGGGAAAGATGTAACTCTGTGAGATGAATTAACAGAACACAGAGCAGTTTCTCAGAAAGCTTCTTTCCAGTTTTGAACGGAAGATATTTCCTTTGTCACCATAGCCCTCTGTGGGCTTCCAAATATCCCATTTCCAATTCCACAAGAACAGCCTTAGCGAAAGGCTTCTTGAAGGCAAAGATGTAACTCTGTGAGATGAATTAACAGAACACAGAGCAGTTTCTCAGAAAGCTTCTTTCCAGTTTTGAACGGAAGATATTTCCTTTTTCACCATAGCCCTCTATGGGCTTCCAAATATCCCTTTGCCAATTCCACAAGAACAGACTTAGCGAAAGTCTTCTTGAAGGGAAAGATGTAACTCTGTGAGATGAATTCACAGAACACAGAGCAGTTTCTCAGAAAGCTTCTTTCCAGTTTTGAACGGAAGATAATTCCTTTTTCAGCATAGCCCTCTATGGGCTTCCAAATATCCCTTTGCCAATTCCACAAGAACAGCCTTAGCGAAAGGCTTCTTGAAGGGAAAGATGTAACTCTGTGAGATGAATTAACAGAACACAGATCAGTTTCTCAGAAAGCTTCTTTCCAGTTTTGAACGGAAGATATTTCCTTTTTCACCATAGCCCTCTATGGGCTTCCAAATATCCCTTTGCGAATTCCACAAGAACAGCCTTAGCGAAAGGCATCTTGAAGTGAATGATGTAACTCTGTGAGATTAATTAACAGAACACAGAGTAGTTTCTCAGAAAGCTTCTTTCCAGTATTGAACGGAATATATTTTCTTTTTCACCATAGTCCTCTATGGGCTTCCTAATATCCCTTTTCCAATTCCACAAGAACAGCCTTAGCGAAAGGCTTCTTGAAGGGAAAGATGTAACCCTGTGAGATGAATTAACAGAACACAGAGCAGTTTCTCAGAAAGCTTCTTTCCAGTTTTGAACGGAAGATATTTCCTTTTTCACCATAGCCCTCTATGGGCTTCCAAATATCCCTTTGCGAATTCCACAAGAACAGGCTTAGCGAAAGGCTTCTTGAAGGGAAAGATGTAACTCTGTGAGATGTATTAACGGAACACAGAGCAGTTTCTCAGAAAGCTTATTTCCAGTTTTGAACGGAAGATATTTCCTTTTTCACCATAGCCCTCTATGGGCTTCCAAATATCCCTTTGCCAATTCCACTAGAACACCCTTAGCGAAAGGCTTCTTGAAGGTAAAGATGTAACTCTGTGAGATGAATTAACAGAACACAGAGCAGTTTCTCAGAAAGCTTCTTTCTAGTTTTGAACGGAAGATATTTCTTTTATCACCATTGCCCTCTATGGGCTTCCAAATATCCCTTTTACAATTCCACAAGAACAGCCTTAGCGAAAGGCTTCTTGAAGGGAATGATGTAACTCTGTGAGAAGAATTCACAGAACACAGAGCAGTTTCTCAGAAAGCATCTTTCCAGTTTTGAACGGAAGATATTTCCTTTTTCACCATAGCCCTCTATGGGCTTCCAAATATCCCTTTGCCCATTCCGCAAGAACAGCCTTAGCGAAAGGCTTCTTGAAGGGAAAGATGTAACTCTGTGAGATGAATTCACAGAACACAGAGCAGTTTCTCAGAAAGCTTGTTTCCAGTTTTGAACGGAAGATATTTCCTTTTTCACCATAGCCCTCTATGGGCTTCCAAATATCCCTTTTCCAATTCCGGAAGAACAGCCTTAGCGAAAGGCTTCTTGAAGGGAAAGATGTAACTCTGTGAGATGAATTAACAGAACACAGAGCAGTTTCTCAGAAAGCTTCTTTCTAGTTTTGAACGGAAGATATTTCCTTTTTCACCATAGCCCTCTATTGGCTTCCAAATATCCCTTTGCCAATTCCACAAGAACAGCCTTAGCGAAAGGCTTCTTAAAGGGAAAGATGTAACTCTGTGAGATGAATTAACAGAACACTGAGCATTTTCTCAGAAAGCTTGTTTCCAGTTTTGAACGGAAGATATTTCCTTTTTCACCATAGCCCTCTATGGGCTTCCAAATATCCCTTTGCCAATTCCACAAGAACAGACTTATCGAAAGGCTTCTTGAAGGGAAAGATGTAACTCTGTGAGATGAATTCACAGAACACAGAGCAGTTTCTCAGAAAGCTTCTTTCCAGTTTTGAACGGAAGATATTTCCTTTTTCACCATAGCCCTCTATGGGCTTCCAAATATCCCTTTGCCAATTCCACAAGAACAGCCTAAGCGAAAGGCTTCTTGAAGGGAAAGATGTAACTCTGTGAGATGAATAAAAAGAACACAGAGCCGTTTCTCAGAAAGCTTCTTTCCAGTTTTGAACGGAAGATATTTCCTTTTTCACCATAGCCCTCTATGCGCTTCCATATATCCCTTTACCAATTCCACAAGAACAGCCTTAGCGAAAGGCTTCTTGAAGGGAAAGATGTAATTCTGTGAGATGAATTAACAGAACACAGAGCAGTTTCTCAGAAAGCTTCTTTCCAGTTTTGAACGGAAGATATTTCCTTTTTCACCATAGCCCTCTATGGGCTTCCAAATATCCCTTTGCCAATTCCACAAGAACAGCATTAGCGAAAGGCTTCTTGAAGGGAAAGATGTAACTCTGTGAGATGAATTCACAGAACACAGAGCAGTTTCTCAAAAGCTTCTTTCCAGTTTTGAACGGAAGATAATTCCTTTTTCAGCATAGCCCTCTATGGGCTTCCAAATATCCCTTTGCCAATTCCACAAGAACAGCCTTAGCGAAAGGCTTCTTGAAGGGAAAGATGTAACTCTGTGAGATGAATTAACAGAACACAGAGCAGTTTCTCAGAAAGCTTGTTTCCAGTTTTGAACGGAAGATATTTCCTTTTTCACCATAGCCCTCTATGGGCTTCCAAATATCCCTTTGCGAATTCCACAAGAACAGCCTTAGCGAAAGGCATCTTGAAGGGAATGATGTAACTCTGTGAGATGAATTAACAGAACACAGAGTAGTTTCTCAGAAAGCTTCTTTCCAGTATTGAACGGAATATATTTCCTTTTTCACCATAGTCCTCTATGGGCTTCCAAATATCCCTTTGACAATTCCACAAGAACAGCCTTAGCGAAAGGCTTCTTGAAGGTAAAGATGAAACTCTATGAAATGAATTCAGAGAACACAGAGCAGTTTCTCAGAAAGCTTCTTTCCAGTTTTGAACGGAAGATATTTCCTTTTTCACCATAGCCCTCTATGGGCTTCCAAATATCCCTTTGCCAATTCCACAAGAACAGCCTTAGCGAAAGGCTTCTTGAAGGGAAAGATGTAACTCTGTGAGATGAATTCACAGAACACAGAGCAGTTTCTCAGAAAGCTTCTTTCTAGTTTTGAGCGGAAGATATTTCCTTTTTCACCATAGCCCTCTATGGGCTTCCAAATATCCCTTTGCCAATTCCTGAAGAACAGCCTTAGCGAAAGGCATCTTGAAGGGAATGATGTAACTCTGTGAGATGAATTAACAGAACACAGAGCAGTTTCTCAGAAAGCTTCTTTCCAGTATTGAACGGAATATATTTCCTTTTTCACCATAGTCCTCTATGGGCTTCCAAATATCCCTTTTCCAATTCCACAAGAACAGCCTTAGCGAAAGGCTTCTAGAAGGGAAAGATGTAACTCTATGAAATGAATTCAGAGAACACAGAGCAGTTTCTCAGAAAGCTTCTTTCCAGTTTTGAACGGAAGATATTTCCTTTTTCACCATAGCCCTCTATGGGCTTCCAAATATCCCTTTGCCAATTCCACAAGAACAGCCTTCGCGAAAGGCTTCTTGAAGGGAAAGATGTAACTCTGTGAGACGAATTCACAGAACACAGAGCAGTTTCTCAGAAAGCTTCTTTCTTGTTTTGAACGGAAGACATTTCCTTTTTCACCATAGCCCTCTATGGGCCTCCAAATATCCTTTTGCCAATTCCACAAGAACAGCCTTAGCGAAAGGCTTCTTGAAGGGAAAGATGTAACTCTGTGAGATGAATTAACAGAACACAGAGCAGTTTCTCAGAAAGCTTCTTTCCAGTTTTGAACGGAAGATATTTCCTTTTTCACCATAGCCCTCTATGGGCTTCCAAATATCCCTTTGCGAATTCCACAAGAACAGGCTTAGCGAAAGGCTTCTTGAAGGGAAAGATGTAACTCTGTGAGATGTATTAACGGAACACAGAGCAGTTTCTCAGAAAGCTTCTTTCCAGTTTTGAACGGAAGATATTTCCTTTTTCACCATAGCCCTCTAAGGGATTCCAAATATCCCTTTTCCAATTCCACAAGAACAGCATTAGCGAAAGGTTTCTTGAAGGGAAAGATGTAACTCTGTGAGATGAATTAACAGAACACAGAGCAGTTTCTCAGAAAGCTTCTTTCCAGTTTTGAACGGAAGATATTTCCTTTTTCACCATAGCCCTCTAAGGGATTCCAAATATCCCTTTGCCAATTCCACAAGAACAGGCTTAGCGAAAGGCTTCTTGAAGGGAAAGTTGTAACTCTGTGAGATGAATTAACAGAACACAGAGCAGTTTCTCAGAAAGCTTCTTTCCAATTTTGAACGGAAGATATTTCCTTTTTCACCATAGCCCTCTATGGGCTTCCAAATATCCCTTTGCCAATTCCACAAGAACACCCTTAGCGAAAGGCTTCTTGAAGGTAAAGATGTAACTCTGTGAGATGAATTAACAGAACACAGAGCAGTTTCTCAGAAAGCTTCTTTCTAGTTTTGAACGGAAGATATTTCTTTTATCACCATTGCCCTCTATGGGCTTCCAAATATCCCTTTTACAATTCCACAAGAACAGACTTAGCGAAAGGCTTCTTGAAGGGAATGATGTAACTCTGTGAGAAGAATTCACAGAACACAGAGCAGTTTCTCAGAAAGCATCTTTCCAGTTTTGAACGGAGGATATTTCCTTTTTCACCATAGCCCTCTATGGGCTTCCAAATATCCCTTTGCCAATTCCGCAAGAACAGCCTTAGCGAAAGGCTTCTTGAAGGGAAAGATGTAACTCTGTGAGATGAATTCACAGAACACAGGGCAGTTTCTCAGAAAGCTTGTTTCCAGTTTTGAACGGAAGATATTTCCTTTTTCACCATAGCCCTCTATGGGCTTCCAAATATCCCTTTTCCAATTCCGGAAGAACAGCCTTAGCGAAAGGCTTCTTGAAGGGAAAGATGTAACTCTGTGAGATTAATTCACAGAACACAGAGCAGTTTCTCAGAAAGCTTCTTTCTAGTTTTGAACGGAAGATATTTCCTTTTTCACCATAGCCCTCTATGGGCTTCCAAATATCCCTTTGCCAATTCCACAAGAACAGCCTTAGCGAAAGGCTTCTTAAAGGGAAAGATGTAACTCTGTGAGATGAATTAACAGAACACAGAGCATTTTCGCAGAAAGCTTGTTTCCAGTTTTTAACGGAAGATATTTCCTTTTTCACCATAGCCCTCTAAGGGCTTCCAAATATCCCTTTGCCAATTCCACAAGAACAGACTTAGCGAAAGGCTTCTTGAAGGGAAAGATGTAACTCTGTGAGATGAATTCACAGAACACAGAGCAGTTTCTCAGAAAGCTTCTTTCCAGTTTTGAACGGAAGATATTTCCTTTTTCACCATAGCCCTCTATTTGCTTCCAAATATCCCTTTGCCAATTCCACAAGAACAGCCTAAGCGAAAGGCTTCTTGAAGGGAAAGATGTAACTCTGTGAGATGAATAAAAAGAACACAGAGCCGTTTCTCAGAAAGCTTCTTTCCAGTTTTGAACGGAAGATATTTCCTTTTTCACCATAGCCCTCTATGCGCTTCCAAATATCCCTTTACCAATTCCACAAGAACAGCCTTAGCGAAAGGCTTCTTGAAGGGAAAGATGTAATTCTGTGAGATGAATTAACAGAACACAGAGCAGTTTCTCAGAAAGCTTCTTTCCAGTTTTGAACGGAAGATATTTCCTTTTTCACCATAGCCCTCTATGGCCTTCCAAATATCCCTTTGCCAATTCCACAAGAACAGCATTAGCGAAAGGCTTCTTGAAGGGAAAGATGTAACTCTGTGAGATGAATTCACAGAACACAGAGCAGTTTCTCAAAAGCTTCTTTCCAGTTTTGAACGGAAGATAATTCCTTTTTCAGCATAGCCCTCTATGGGCTTCCAATTATCCCTTTGCCAATTCCACAAGAACAGCCTTAGCGAAAGGCTTCTTGAAGGGAAAGATGTAACTCTGTCAGATGAATTAACAGAACACAGAGCAGTTTCTCAGAAAGCTTGTTTCCAGTTTTGAACGGAAGATATTTCCTTTTTCACCATAGCCCTCTATGGGCTTCCAAATATCCCTTTGCGAATTCCACAAGAACAGCCTTAGCGAAAGGCATCTTGAAGGGAATGATGTAACTCTGTGAAATGAATTAAGAGAACACAGAGTAGTTTCTCAGAAAGCTTCTTTCCAGTATTAAACGGAATATATTTCCTTTTTCACCATAGTCCTCTATGGGCTTCCAAATATCCCTTTGCCAATTCCACAAGAACAGCCTTAGCGAAAGGCTTCTTGAAGGTAAAGATGTAACTCTATGAAATGAATTCAGAGAACACAGAGCAGTTTCTCAGAAAGCTTCTTTCCAGTTTTGAACGGAAGATATTTCCTTTTTCACCATAGCCCTCTATGGGCTTCCAAATATCCCTTTGCCAATTCCACAACAACAGCCTTAGCGAAAGGCTTCTTGAAGGGAAAGATGTAACTCTGTGAGATGAATTCACAGAACACAGAGCAGTTTCTCAGAAAGCTTCTTTCTAGTTTTGAACGGAAGATATTTCCTTTTTCACCATAGCCCTCTATGGGCTTCCAAATATCCCTTTTCCAATTCCACAAGAACAGCCTTAGCGAAAGGCATCTTGAAGGGAATGATGTAACTCTGTGAGATGAATTAACAGAACACAGAGCAGTTTCTCAGAAAGCTTCTTTCCAGTATTGAACGGAATATATTTCCTTTTTCACCATAGTCCTCTATGGGCTTCCAAATATAACTTTTCCAATTCAACAAGAACAGCCTTAGCGAAAGGCTTCTTGAAGGGAAAGATGTAACTCTATGAAATGAATTCAGAGAACACAGAGCAGTTTCTCAGAAAGCTTCTTTCCAGTTTTGAATGGAAGATATTTCCTTTTTCACCATAGCCATCTATGGGCTTCCAAATATCCCTTTGCCAATTCCACAAGAACAGCCTTCGCGAAAGGCTTCTTGAAGGGAAAGATGTAACTCTGTGAGATGAATTCACAGAACACAGAGCAGTTTCTCAGAAAGCTTCTTTCTAGTTTTGAACGGAAGACATTTCCTTTTTCACCATAGCCCTCTATGGGCTTCCAAATATCCCTTTGCCAATTCCACAAGAACAGCCTTAGCGAAAGGCTTCTTGAAGGGAAAGATGTAACTCTGTGAGATGAATTAACAGAACACAGAGCAGTTTCTCAGAAAGCTTCTTTCCAGTTTTGAACGGAAGATATTTCCTTTTTCACCATAGCCCTCTATGGGCTTCCAAATATCCCTTTGCGAATTCCACAAGAACAGCCTTAGCGAAAGGCTTCTTGAAGGGAAAGATGTAACTCTGTGAGATGAATTCACAGAACACAGAGCAGTTTCTCAGAAAGCTTCTTTCCAGTTTTGAACGGAAGATATTTCCTTTTTCACCATAGCCCTCTATGGGCTTCCAAATATCCCTTTGCCAATTCCACAAGAACAGCGTTAGCGAAAGGCTTCTTGAAGGGAAAGGTGTAACTCTGTGAGATGAATTCACAGAACACAGAGCAGTTTCTCAGAAAGCTTCTTTCCAGTTTTGAACGGAACATATTTCCTTTTTCACCATAGCCCTCCATGGGCTTCCAAATATCCCTTTGCCAATTCCACAAGAACAGCCTTAGCGAAAGGCTTCTTGAAGGGAAAGATGTAACTCTGTGAGATGAATTAACAGAACACAGAGCAGTTTCTCAGAAAGCTTCTTTCCAGTTTTGAACGGAAGATATTTCCTTTGTCACCATAGCCCTCTTTGGGCTTCCAAATATCCCATTTCCAATTCCACAAGAACAGCCTTAGCGAAAGGCTTCTTGAAGGGAAAGATGAAACTCTGTGAGATGAATTAACAGAACACAGAGCAGTTTCTCAGAAAGCTTCTTTCCAGTTTTGAACTCAAGATATTTCCTTTTTCACCATAGCCCTCTATGGGCTTCCAAATATCCCTTTGCCAATTCCACAAGAACAGCCTTAGCGAAAGGCTTCTTGAAGGGAAAGATATAAATCTGTGAGATGAATTAACAGAACACAGAGCAGTTTCTCAGAAAGCTTCTTTCCAGTTTTGAACGGAAGATATTTCCTTTTTCACCATAGCCCTCTATGGGCTTCCAAATATCCCTTTGCCAATTCTACAAGAACAGCCTTAGCGAAAGGCTTCTTGAAGGGAAATATGTAACTCTGTGAGATGAATTAACAGAACACAGAGCAGTTTCTCAGAAAACTTGTTTCCAGTTTTGAACGGAAGATATTTCCTTTTTCACCATAGCCATCTATGGGCTTACAAATATCCCTTTGCGAATTCCACAAGAACAAGCTCAGCGATAGGATTCTTGAAGGGAAAGATGTAACTCTGTGAGATGTATTAACAGAACACAGAGCAGTTTCTCAGAAAGCTTCATTCCAGTTTTGAACGGAAGATATTTCCTTTTTCACCATAGCCCTCTAAGGGATTCCAAATATCCCTTTTCCAATTCCACAAGAACAGCCTTAGCGAAAGGTTTCTTGAAGGGAAAGATGTAACTCTGTGAGATGAATTAACAGAACACAGAGCAGTTTCTCAGAAAGCTTCTTTCCAGTTTTGAACGGAAGATATTTCCTTTTTCACCATAGCCCTCTAAGGGCTTCCAAATATCCCTTTGCCAATTCCACAAGAACAGGCTTAGCGAAAGGCTTCTTGAAGGGAAAGTTGTAACTCTGTGAGATGAATTAACAGAACACAGAGCAGTTTCTCAGAAAGCTTCTTTCCACTTTTGAACGGAAGATATTTCCTTTTTCACCATAGCCCTCTATGGACTTCCAAATATCCCTTTGCCAATTGCACAAGAACACCCTTAGCGAAAGGCTTCTTGAAGGTAAAGATGTAACTCTGTGAGATGAATTAACAGAACACAGAGCAGTTTCTCAGAAAGCTTCTTTCTAGTTTTGAACGGAAGATATTTCTTTTATCACCATTGCCCTCTATGGGCTTCCAAATATCCCTTTTACAATTCCACAAGAACAGCCTTAGCGAAAGGCTTATTGAAGGGAATGATGTAACTCTGTGAGAAGAATTCACAGAACACAGAGCAGTTTCTCAGAAAGCATCTTTCCAGTTTTGAACGGAGGATATTTCCTTTTTCACCATAGCCCTCTATGGGCTTCCAAATATCCCTTTGCCCATTACGCAAGAACAGCCTTAGCGAAAGGCTTCTTGAAGGGAAAGATGTAACTCTGTGAGATGAATTCACAGAACACAGGGCAGTTTCTCAGAAAGCTTGTTTCCAGTTTTGAACGGAAGATATTTCCTTTTTCACCATAGCCCTCTATGGGCTTCCAAATATCCCTTTTCCAATTCCGGAAGAACAGCCTTAGCGAAAGGCTTCTTGAAGGGAAAGATGTAACTCTGTGAGATTAATTCACAGAACACAGAGCAGTTTCTCAGAAAGCTTCTTTCTAGTTTTGAACGGAAGATATTTCCTTTTTCACCATAGCCCTCTATGGGCTTCCAAATATCCCTTTGCCAATTCCACAAGAACAGCCTTAGCGAAAGGCTTCTTAAAGGGAAAGATGTAACTCTGTGAGATGAATTAACAGAACACAGAGCATTTTCGCAGAAAGCTTGTTTCCAGTTTTTAACGGAAGATATTTCCTTTTTCACCATAGCCCTCTATGGGCTTCCAAATATCCCTTTGCCAATTCCACAAGAACAGACTTAGCGAAAGGCTTCTTGAAGGGAAAGATGTAACTCTGTGAGATGAATTCACAGAACACAGAGCAGTTTCTCAGAAAGCTTCTTTCTAGTTTTGAACGGAAGATATTTCCTTTTTCACCATAGCCCTCTATGGGCTTCCAAATATCCCTTTTCCAATTCCACAAGAACAGCCTTAGCGAAAGGCATCTTGAAGGGAATGATGTAACTCTGTGAGATGAATTAACAGAACACAGAGCAGTTTCTCAGAAAGCTTCTTTCCAGTATTGAACGGAATATATTTCCTTTTTCACCATAGTCCTCTATGGGCTTCCAAATATAACTTTTCCAATTCAACAAGAACAGCCTTAGCGAAAGGCTTCTTGAAGGGAAAGATGTAACTCTATGAAATGAATTCAGAGAACACAGAGCAGTTTCTCAGAAAGCTTCTTTCCAGTTTTGAATGGAAGATATTTCCTTTTTCACCATAGCCATCTATGGGCTTCCAAATATCCCTTTGCCAATTCCACAAGAACAGCCTTCGCGAAAGGCTTCTTGAAGGGAAAGATGTAACTCTGTGAGATGAATTCACAGAACACAGAGCAGTTTCTCAGAAAGCTTCTTTCTAGTTTTGAACGGAAGACATTTCCTTTTTCACCATAGCCCTCTATGGGCTTCCAAATATCCCTTTGCCAATTCCACAAGAACAGCCTTAGCGAAAGGCTTCTTGAAGGGAAAGATGTAACTCTGTGAGATGAATTAACAGAACACAGAGCAGTTTCTCAGAAAGCTTCTTTCCAGTTTTGAACGGAAGATATTTCCTTTTTCACCATAGCCCTCTATGGGCTTCCAAATATCCCTTTGCGAATTCCACAAGAACAGCCTTAGCGAAAGGCTTCTTGAAGGGAAAGATGTAACTCTGTGAGATGAATTCACAGAACACAGAGCAGTTTCTCAGAAAGCTTCTTTCCAGTTTTGAACGGAAGATATTTCCTTTTTCACCATAGCCCTCTATGGGCTTCCAAATATCCCTTTGCCAATTCCACAAGAACAGCGTTAGCGAAAGGCTTCTTGAAGGGAAAGGTGTAACTCTGTGAGATGAATTCACAGAACACAGAGCAGTTTCTCAGAAAGCTTCTTTCCAGTTTTGAACGGAACATATTTCCTTTTTCACCATAGCCCTCCATGGGCTTCCAAATATCCCTTTGCCAATTCCACAAGAACAGCCTTAGCGAAAGGCTTCTTGAAGGGAAAGATGTAACTCTGTGAGATGAATTAACAGAACACAGAGCAGTTTCTCAGAAAGCTTCTTTCCAGTTTTGAACGGAAGATATTTCCTTTGTCACCATAGCCCTCTTTGGGCTTCCAAATATCCCATTTCCAATTCCACAAGAACAGCCTTAGCGAAAGGCTTCTTGAAGGGAAAGATGAAACTCTGTGAGATGAATTAACAGAACACAGAGCAGTTTCTCAGAAAGCTTCTTTCCAGTTTTGAACTCAAGATATTTCCTTTTTCACCATAGCCCTCTATGGGCTTCCAAATATCCCTTTGCCAATTCCACAAGAACAGCCTTAGCGAAAGGCTTCTTGAAGGGAAAGATATAAATCTGTGAGATGAATTAACAGAACACAGAGCAGTTTCTCAGAAAGCTTCTTTCCAGTTTTGAACGGAAGATATTTCCTTTTTCACCATAGCCCTCTATGGGCTTCCAAATATCCCTTTGCCAATTCTACAAGAACAGCCTTAGCGAAAGGCTTCTTGAAGGGAAATATGTAACTCTGTGAGATGAATTAACAGAACACAGAGCAGTTTCTCAGAAAACTTGTTTCCAGTTTTGAACGGAAGATATTTCCTTTTTCACCATAGCCATCTATGGGCTTACAAATATCCCTTTGCGAATTCCACAAGAACAAGCTCAGCGATAGGATTCTTGAAGGGAAAGATGTAACTCTGTGAGATGTATTAACAGAACACAGAGCAGTTTCTCAGAAAGCTTCATTCCAGTTTTGAACGGAAGATATTTCCTTTTTCACCATAGCCCTCTAAGGGATTCCAAATATCCCTTTTCCAATTCCACAAGAACAGCCTTAGCGAAAGGTTTCTTGAAGGGAAAGATGTAACTCTGTGAGATGAATTAACAGAACACAGAGCAGTTTCTCAGAAAGCTTCTTTCCAGTTTTGAACGGAAGATATTTCCTTTTTCACCATAGCCCTCTAAGGGCTTCCAAATATCCCTTTGCCAATTCCACAAGAACAGGCTTAGCGAAAGGCTTCTTGAAGGGAAAGTTGTAACTCTGTGAGATGAATTAACAGAACACAGAGCAGTTTCTCAGAAAGCTTCTTTCCACTTTTGAACGGAAGATATTTCCTTTTTCACCATAGCCCTCTATGGACTTCCAAATATCCCTTTGCCAATTGCACAAGAACACCCTTAGCGAAAGGCTTCTTGAAGGTAAAGATGTAACTCTGTGAGATGAATTAACAGAACACAGAGCAGTTTCTCAGAAAGCTTCTTTCTAGTTTTGAACGGAAGATATTTCTTTTATCACCATTGCCCTCTATGGGCTTCCAAATATCCCTTTTACAATTCCACAAGAACAGCCTTAGCGAAAGGCTTATTGAAGGGAATGATGTAACTCTGTGAGAAGAATTCACAGAACACAGAGCAGTTTCTCAGAAAGCATCTTTCCAGTTTTGAACGGAGGATATTTCCTTTTTCACCATAGCCCTCTATGGGCTTCCAAATATCCCTTTGCCCATTACGCAAGAACAGCCTTAGCGAAAGGCTTCTTGAAGGGAAAGATGTAACTCTGTGAGATGAATTCACAGAACACAGGGCAGTTTCTCAGAAAGCTTGTTTCCAGTTTTGAACGGAAGATATTTCCTTTTTCACCATAGCCCTCTATGGGCTTCCAAATATCCCTTTTCCAATTCCGGAAGAACAGCCTTAGCGAAAGGCTTCTTGAAGGGAAAGATGTAACTCTGTGAGATTAATTCACAGAACACAGAGCAGTTTCTCAGAAAGCTTCTTTCTAGTTTTGAACGGAAGATATTTCCTTTTTCACCATAGCCCTCTATGGGCTTCCAAATATCCCTTTGCCAATTCCACAAGAACAGCCTTAGCGAAAGGCTTCTTAAAGGGAAAGATGTAACTCTGTGAGATGAATTAACAGAACACAGAGCATTTTCGCAGAAAGCTTGTTTCCAGTTTTTAACGGAAGATATTTCCTTTTTCACCATAGCCCTCTATGGGCTTCCAAATATCCCTTTGCCAATTCCACAAGAACAGACTTAGCGAAAGGCTTCTTGAAGGGAAAGATGTAACTCTGTGAGATGAATTCACAGAACACAGAGCAGTTTCTCAGAAAGCTTCTTTCCAGTTTTGAACGGAAGATATTTCCTTTTTCACCATAGCCCTCTATTTGCTTCCAAATATCCCTTTGCCAATTCCACAAGAACAGCCTAAGCGAAAGGCTTCTTGAAGGGAAAGATGTAACTCTGTGAGATGAATAAAAAGAACACAGAGCCGTTTCTCAGAAAGCTTCTTTCCAGTTTTGAACGGAAGATATTTCCTTTTTCACCATAGCCCTCCATGCGCTTCCAAATATCCCTTTACCAATTCCACAAGAACAGCCTTAGCGAAAGGCTTCTTGAAGGGAAAGATGTAATTCTGTGAGATGAATTAACAGAACACAGAGCAGTTTCTCAGAAAGCTTCTTTCCAGTTTTGAACGGAAGATATTTCCTTTTTCACCATAGCCCTCTATGGCCTTCCAAATATCCCTTTGCCAATTCCACAAGAACAGCATTAGCGAAAGGCTTCTTGAAGGGAAAGATGTAACTCTGTGAGATGAATTCACAGAACACAGAGCAGTTTCTCAAAAGCTTCTTTCCAGTTTTGAACGGAAGATAATTCCTTTTTCAGCATTGCCCTCTATGGGCTTCCAATTATCCCTTTGCCAATTCCACAAGAACAGCCTTAGCGAAAGGCTTCTTGAAGGGAAAGATGTAACTCTGTCAGATGAATTAACAGAACACAGAGCAGTTTCTCAGAAAGCTTGTTTCCAGTTTTGAACGGAAGATATTTCCTTTTTCACCATAGCCCTCTATGGGCTTCCAAATATCCCTTTGCGAATTCCACAAGAACAGGCTTAGCGAAAGGCTTCTTGAAGGGAAAGATGTAACTCTGTCAGATGAATTAACAGAACACAGAGCAGTTTCTCAGAAAGCTTCTTTCAGTTTTGAACGTAAGATATTTCCTTTTTCACCATAGCCCTCTATGGGCTTCCAAATATCCCTTAGCCAATTCCACAAGAACAGCCTTAGCGAAAGGCTTCTTGAAGGGAAAGATGTAACTCTGTGAGATGAATTAACAGAACACAGAGCAGTTTCTCAGAAAGCTTCTTTCCAGTTTTGAACGAAAGATATTTCCTTTTTCGCCATAGCCCTCTATGGGCTTCCAAATATCCCTTTGCCAATTCCCCAAGAACAGCATTAGCGAAAGACTTGTTGAAGGGAAAGATGTAACTCTGTGAGATGAATTAACAGAACACAGAGCAGTTTCTCAGAAAGCTTCTTTCCAGTTTTGAACGGAGGATATTTCCTTTTTCACCATAGCCCTCTATGGGATTCCAAATATCCCTTTGCCAATTCCACAAGAACAGCCTTAGCGAAAGGCTTCTTGAAGGGAAAGATGTAACTCTGTAAGATGATTAAACAGAACACAGTGCCGTTTCTCAGAAAGCTTCTTTCCAGTTTTTAACGGAAGATATTTCCTTTTTCACCATAGCCCTCTATGGGCTTCCAAATATCCCTTTACCAATTCCACAAGAACAGCCTTAGCGAAAGGCTTCTTGAAGGGAAAGATGTAACTCTATGAAATGAATTCAGAGAACACAGAGCAGTTTCTCAGAAAGCTTCTTTCCAGTTTTGAACGGAAGATATTTCCTTTTTCACCATAGCCCTCTATGGGCTTCCAAATATCCCTTTGCCCATTCCCGAAGAACAGCCTTAGCGAAAGGCTTCTTGAAGGGAAAGATGTAACTCTGTGAGATGAATTCACAGAACACAGAGCAGTTTCTCAGAAAGCTTCTTTCCAGTTTTGAACGGAAGATATTTCCTTTTTCACCATAGCCCTCTATGGGCTTACAAATATCCCTTTGCCAATTCCACAAGAACAGCCTTAGCGAAAGGCATCTTGAAGGGAATGATGTAACTCTGTGAGATGAATTAACAGAACACAGAGCAGTTTCTCAGAAAGCTTCTTTCCAGTATTGAACGGAATAGATTTCCTTTTTCACCATACTCCTCTAAGGGGTTCCAAATATCCCTTTTCCAATTCCACAAGAACAGCCTTAGCGAAAGGCTTCTTGAAGGTAAAGATGTAACTCTATGAAATGAATTCAGAGAACACAGAGAAGTTTCTCAGAAAGCTTCTTTCCAGTTTTGAACGGAAGATATTTCCTTTTTCACCATAGCCTTCTATGGGCTTCCAAATATCCCTTTGCCAATTCCACAAGAACAGCCTGAGCGAAAGGCTTGTTGAAGGGAAAGATGTAACTCTGTGAGATGAATTCACAGAACACAGAGCAGTTTCTCAGAAAGCTTCTTTCCAGTATTGAACGGAATATATTTCCTTTTTCATCATAGTCCTCTAAGGGCTTCCAAATATCCCTTTTCCAATACCTCATGAACTGCCTTAGCGAAAGGTTTCTTGAAGGGAAAGATGTAACTCTATGAAATGAATTCAGAGAACACAGAGCAGTTTCTCAGAAAGCTTCTTTCCAATTTTGAACGGAAGATATTTCCTTTTTCACCATAGCCCTCTATGGGCTTCCAAATATCCCTTTGCCCATTCCACAAGAACAGCCTTAGCGAAAGGCTTCTTGAAGGGAAAGATGTAACTCTGTGAGATGAATTCACAGAACACAGAGCAGTTTCTCAGAAAGCTTCTTTCCAGTTTTGAACGGAAGATATTTCCTTTTTCACCATAGCCCTCTATGGGCTTCCAAAAATCCCTTTGCCAATTCCACAAGAACAGCCTTAGCGAAAGGCTTCTTGAAGGGAAAGATGTAACTCTGTGAGATGAATTCACAGAACACAGAGCAGTTTCTCAGAAAGCTTCTTTCCAGTTTAGAAAGGAAGATATTTCCTTTTTCACCATAGCCCTCTATGGGCTTCCAAATATCCCTTTGCCAATTCCAGAAGAACAGCCTTAGCGAAAGGCTTCTTGAAGGGAAAGATGTAACTCTGTGAGATGAATTAACAGAACACAGAGCAGTTTCTCAGAAAGCTTCTTTCTAGTTTTGAACGGAAGATATTTCCTTTTTCACCATAGCCCTCTATGGGCTTCCAAATATCCCTTTGCCAATTCCACAAGAACAGCCTTAGCGAAAGGCTTCTTGAAGGGAAAGATGTAACTCTGTGAGATGAATTAACAGAACACAGAGCAGTTTCTCAGAAAGCTTCTTTCCAGTTTTAAACGGAAGATATTTCGTTTTTCACCATAGCCCTCTATGGGCTTCCAAATATCCCTTTGCGAATTGCACAAGAACAGCCTTAGCGAAAGGCTTCTTGAAGGGAAAGATGTAACTCTGTGAGATGAATTCACAGAACACAAAGCAGTTTATCAGAAAGCTACTTTCCAGTTTTGAACGGAAGATATTTCCTTTTTCACCATAGCCCTCTATGGGCTTCCAAATATCCCTTTGCCAATTCCACAAGAACTGCGTTAGCGAAAGGCTTCTTGAAGGGAAAAGTGTAACTCTGTGATATGAATTCACAGAACACAGAGCAGTTTCTCAGAAAGCTTCTTTCCAGTTTTGAACGGAAGATATTTCCTTTTTCATCATAGCCCTCTATGGGCTTCCAAATATCCCTTTGCCAATTCAACAAGAACAGCCTTACCGAAAGGCTTCTTGAAGGGAAAGATGTAACTCTGTGAGATGAATTAACAGAACACAGAGCAGTTTCTCAGAAAGCTTCTTTCCAGTTTTGAACGGAAGATATTTCCTTTTTCACCATAGCCCTCTATGGGCTTCCAAATATCCCTTTGCCAATTCCACAAGAACAGCCTTAGCGAAAGGCTTCTTGAAGGGAAATATGTAACTCTGTGAGATGAATTCACAGAACACAGAGCAGTTTCTCAGAAAGCTTCTTTCCAGTTTTCAACGGAAGATATTTCCTTTTTCACCATAGCCCTCTATGGGCTTCCAAATATCCCTTTTCCAATTCCACAAGAACAGCCTTAGCGAAAGGCTTCTTGAAGGGAAAGATGTAACTCTGTGAGATGAATTAACAGAACACAGAGCAGTTTCTCAGAAAGCTTCTTTCCAGTTTTGAACGGAAGATATTTCCTTTTTCACCATAGCCCTCTATGGGCTTCCTAATATCCCTTTGCCAATTCCACAAGAACAGCCTTAGCGAAAGGCTTCTTGAAGGGAATGATGTAACTCTGTGAGATGAATTCACAGAACACAGAGCAGTTTCTCGGAATGCTCCTTTCCAGTTTTGAACGGAAGATATTTCCTTTTTCACCATAGCCCTCTATGGGCTTCCAAATATCCCTTTGCCAATTCCACAAGAACAGCCTTAGCGAAAGGCTTCTTGAAGGGAAAGATGTAAATCTGTGAGATGAATTAACAGAACACAGAGCAGTTTCTCAGAAAGCTTCTTTTCAGTTTTGAACGGAAGATATTTCCTTTTTCACCATAGCCCTCTATGGGCTTCCAAATATCCCTTTCCCAATTCCACAAGAACAGCCTTAGCGAAAGGCTTCTTGAAGGGAAAGATGTAACTCTGTGAGATGAATTAACAGAACACAGAGCAGTTTCTCAGAAAGCTTCTTTCCAGTTTTGAACGGAAGATATTTCCTTTTTCACCATAGCCCTCTATGGGCTTCCAAATATCCCTTTGCCAATTCCACAAGAACAGCCTTAGCGAAAGGCTTCTTGAAGGGAAAGATGTAACTCTGTGAGATGAATTCACAGAACACAGAGCAGTTTCTCAGAAAGCTTCTTTCCAGTTTTGAACGGAAGATATTTCCTTTTTCACCATAGCCCCCTATGGGCTTCCAAATATCACTTTCCCAATTGCACAAGAACAGCCTTAGCGAAAGGCTTCTTGAAGGGAAAGATGTAACTCTGTGAGATGAATTAACAGAACACAGAGCAGTTTCTCAGAAAGCTTGTTTTCAGTTTTGAACGGAAGATATTTCCTTTTTCACCATAGCCCTCTATGGGCTTCCAAATATCCCTTTGCCAATTCCACAAGAACAGACATAGCGAAAGGCTTCTTGAAGGGAAAGATGTAACTCTGTGAGATGAATTAACAGAACACAGAGCAGTTTCTCAGAAAGCTTCTTTCCAGTTTTGAACGGAAGATATTTCCTTCTTCACCATAGCCCTCTATGGGCTTCCAAATATCCCTTTGCCCATTCCACAAGAACAGCCTTAGCGAAAGGCTTCTTGAAGGGAAAGATGTAACTCTGTGAGATGAATTCACAGAACACAGAGCAGTTTCTCAGAAAGCTTCTTTCCAGATTTGAACGGAAGATATTTCCTTTTTCACCATAGCCCTCTATGGGCTTCCAAAAATCCCTTTGCCAATTCCACAAGAACAGCCTTAGCGAAAGGCTTCTTGAAGGGAAAGATGTAACTCTGTGAGATGAATTCACAGAACACAGAGCAGTTTCTCAGAAAGCTTCTTTCCAGTTTTGAACGGAAGATATTTCCTTTTTCACCATAGCCCTCTAAGGGCTTCCAAATATCCCTTTGCCAATTCCACAAGAACAGCCTTAGCCAAAGGCTTCTTGAAGGGAAAGATGTAACTCTGTGAGATGAATTAACAGAACACAGAGCAGATTCTCAGAAAGCTTCTTTCCAGTTTTGAACGGAAGATATTTCCTTTTTCACCATAGCCCTCTATGGGCTTCCAAATATCCCTTTGCCAATTCCACAAGAACAGCCTTAGCGAAAGGCTTCTTGAAGGGAAAGATGTAATACTGTGAGATGAATTAACAGAACACAGAGCAGTTTCTCAGAAAGCTTCTTTCCAGTTTTGAACGGAAGATATTTCCTTCTTCACCATAGCCCTCTATGGCCTTCCAAATATCCCTTTGCCAATTCCACAAGAACAGCCTTAGCGAAAGGCTTCTTGAAGGGAAAGACTTAGCTCTGTGAGATGAATTCACAGAACACAGAGCAGTTTCTCAAAAGCTTCTTTCCAGTTTTGAACGGAAGATATTTCCTTTTTCAGCATAGCCCTCTATGGGATTCCAAATATCCCTTTGCCAATTCCACAAGAACAGCCTTAGCGAAAGGCTTCTTGAAGGGAAAGATGTAACTCTGTGAGATGAATTAACAGAACACAGAGCAGTTTCTCAGAAAGCTTCTTTCCAGTTTTGAACGGAAGATATTTCCTTTTTCACCATAGCCCTCTATGGGCTTCCAAATATCCCTTTGCCAATTCCACAAGAACAGCCTTAGCGAAAGGCCTCTTGAAGGGAATGATGTAACTCTGTGAGATGAATTAACAGAACACAGAGCAGTTTCTCAAAAAGGTTCTTTCCAGTATTGAACGGAATATATTTCCTTTTTCACCATAGTCCTCTATGGGTTTCCAAATATCCCTTTTCCAATTCCACAAGAACAGCCTTAGCGAAAGGCTTCTTGAAGGGAAAGATGTAACTCTGTGAGATGAATTCACAGAACACAGAGCAGTTTCTCAGAAAGCTTCTTTCCAGTTTTGAACGGAAGATATTTCCTTTTTCACCATAGCCCTCTAAGGGCTTCCAAGTATCCCATTGCCAATTCCACAAGAACAGGCTTAGCGAAAGGCTTCTTGAAGGGAAAGTTGTAACTCTGTGAGATGAATTAACAGAACACAGAGCAGTTTCTCAGAAAGCTTCTTTCCACTTTTGAACGGAAGATATTTCCGTTTTCACCATAGCCCTCTATGGGCTTCCAAATATCCCTTTGCCAATTCCACAAGAACACCCTTAGCGAAAGGCTTCTTGAAGGTAAAGATGTAACTCTGTGAGATGAATTAACAGAACACGGAGCAGTTTCTCAGAAAGCTTCTTTCTAGTTTTGAACGGAAGATATTTCTTTTATCACCATTGCCCTCTATGGGCTTCCAAATATCCCTTTTACAATTCCACAAGAACAGCCTTAGCGAAAGGCTTCTTGAAGGGAAAGATGTAACTCTGTGAGATGAATTCACAGAACACAGAGCAGTTTCTCAAAAGCTTCTTTCCAGTTTTGAACGGAAGATATTTCCTTTCTCAGCATAGCCCTCTGTGGGCTTCCAAATAACCCTTTGCCAATTCCACAAGAACAGCCTTAGCGAAAGGCTTCTTGAAGGGAAAGATGTAACTCTGTGAGATGAATTAACAGAACACAGAGCAGTTTCTCAGAAAGCTTCTTTCCAGTTTTCAACGGAAGATATTTCCTTTTTCACCGTAACCCTCTATGGGCTTCCAAATATCCCTTTGCCAATTCCACAAGAACAGCCTTAGCGAAAGGCATCTTGAAGGGAATGATGTAACTCTGTGAGATGAATTAACAGAACACAGAGCAGTTTCTCAAAAAGGTTCTTTCCAGTATTGAACGGAATATATTTCCTTTTTCACTTTGTCCTCTATGGGCTTCCAAATATCCCTTTTCCAATTCCACAAGAACAGCCTTAGCGAAAGGCTTCTTGAAGGGAAAGATGTAACTCTATGAAATGAATTCAGAGAACACAGAGCAGTTTCTCAGAAAGCTTCTTTCCAGTTTTGAACGGAAGATATTTCCTTTTTCACCATAGCCCTCTATGGGCTTCCAAATATCCCTTTGCCCATTCCACAAGAACAGCCTTAGCGAAAGGCTTCTTGAAGGGAAAGATGTAACTCTGTGAGATGAATTCACAGAACACAGAGCAGTTTCTCAGAAAGCATCTTTCCAGTCTTGAGCGGAAGATATTTCCTTTTTCACCATAGCCCTCTATGGGCTTCCAAATATCCCTTTGCCAATTCCACGACAACAGCCTTAGCGAAAGGCTTATTGAAGGGAAAGATGTAACTCTGTGAGATGAATTAACAGAACACAGAGCAGTTTCTCAGAAAGCTTCTTTCCAGTTTTGAACGGAAGATATTTCCTTTTTCACCATAGTCCTCTATGGGCTTCCAAATATCCCTTTGCCAATTCCACAAGAACAGCCTTAGCGAAAGGCTTCTTGAAGGTAAAGATGTAACTCTATGAAATGAATTCAGAGAACACAGAGCAGTTTCTCAGAAAGCTTCTTTCCAGTTTTGAACGGAAGATATTTCCTTATTCACCATAGCCCTATATGGGCTTCCAAATATCCCTTTGCCAATTCCACAAGAACAGCCTTAGCCAAAGGCTTCTTGAAGGGAAAGATGTAACTCTGTGAGATGAATAAACAGAACACAGAGCCGTTTCTCAGAAAGCTTCTTTCCAGTTTTGAACGGAAGATATTTCCTTTTTCACCATAGCCCTGTATGGGCTTCCAAATATCCCTTTACCAATTCCACAAGAACAGCCTTAGCGAAAGGCTTCTTGAAGGGAAAGATGTAATACTGTGAGATGAATTAACAGAACACAGAGCAGTTTCTCAGAAAGCTTCTTTCCAGTTTTGAACGGAAGATATTTCGTTTTTCACCATAGCCCTCTAGGGCCTTCCAAATATCCCTTTGCCAATTCCACAAGAACAGCCTTAGCGAAAGGCTTCTTGAAGGGAAAGATGTAACTCTGTGAGATGAATTAACAGAACACAGAGCAGTTTCTCAGAAAGGTTGTTTCCAGTTTTGAACGGAAGATATTTCCTTTTTCACCATCGCCCTCTATGGGCTTCCAAATATCCCTTTGCGAATTCCACAAGAACAGGCTTAGCGAAAGGCTTCTTGAAGGGAAAGATGTAACTCTGTGAGATATATTAACAGAACACAGAGCAGTTTCTCAGAAAGCTTCTTTCCAGTTTTGAACGGAAGATATTTCCTTTTTCACCATAGCCCTCTAAGGGATTCCGAATATCCCTTTTCCAATTCCGCAAGAACAGCCTTAGCGAAAGGTTTCTTGAAGGGAAAGATGTAACTCTGTGAGATGAATTAACAGAATACAGAGGAGTTTCTCAGAAAGCTTCTTTCCAGTTTTGAACGGAAGATATTTCCTTTTTCACCATAGCCCTCTAAGGGCTTCCAAATATCCCTTTGCCAATTCCACAAGAACAGGCTTAGCGAAAAGCTTCTTGAAGGGAAAGTTGTAACTCTGTGAGATGAATTAACAGAACACAGAGCAGTTTCTCAGAAAGCTCCTTTCCACTTTTGAACGGAAGATATTTCCTTTTTCACCATAGCCCTCTATGGGCTTCCAAATATCCCTTTGCCAATTCCACAAGAACAGCCTTAGTGAAAGGCATCTTGAAGGGAATGATGTAACTCTGTGAGATGAATTAACAGAACACAGAGCAGTTTCTCAGAAAGCTTCTTTCCAGTATTGAACGGAATATATTTCCTTTTTCACCATAGTCCTCTATGGGCTTCCAAATATCCCTTTTCCAATTCCACAAGAACAGCCTTAGCGAAAGGCTTCTTGAAGGTAAACATGTAAATCTATGAAATGAATTCAGAGAACACAGAGCAGTTTCTCAGAAAGCTTCTTTCCAGTTTTGAACGGAAGATATTTCCTTTTTCACCTTAGCCCTCTATGGGCTTCCAAATATCCCTTTGCGAATTGCACAAGAACAGGCTTAGCGAAAGGCTTCTTGAAGGGAAAGATGTAACTCTGTGAGATGTATTAACAGAACACAGAGCAGTTTCTCAGAAAGCTTCTTTCCAGTTTTGAACGGAAGATATTTCCTTTTTCACCATAGCCCTCTAAGGGATTCCGAATATCCCTTTTCCAATTCCACAAGAACAGCCTTAGCGAAAGGTTTCTTGAAGGGAAAGATGTAACTCTGTGAGATGAATTAACAGAACACAGAGCAGTTTCTCAGAGAGCTTCTTTCCAGTTTTGAACGGAAGATATTTCCTTTTTCACCATAGCCCTCTAAGGGCTTCCAAATATCCCTTTGCCAATTCCACAAGAACAGGCTTAGCGAAAAGCTTCTTGAAGGGAAAGTTGTAACTCTGTGAGATGAATTAACAGAACACAGAGCAGTTTCTCAGAAAGCTTCTTTCCACTTTTGAACGGAAAATATTTCCTTTTTCACCATAGCCCTCTTTGGGCTTCCAAATATCCCTTTGCCAATTCCACAAGAACAGCCTTAGCGAAAGGCATCTTGAAGGGAATGATGTAACTCTGTGAGATGAATTAACAGAACACAGAGCAGTTTCTCAGAAAGCTTCTTTCCAGTATTGAACGGAATATATTTCCTTTTTCACCATAGTCCTCTATGGGCTTCCAAATATCCCTTTTCCAATTCCACAAGAACAGCCTTAGCGAAAGGCTTCTTGAAGGGAAAGATGTAACTCTATGAAATGAATTCAGAGAACACAGAGCAGTTTCTCAGAAAGCTTGTTTCCAGTTTTGAACGGAAGATATTTCCTTTTTCACCATAGCCCTCTATGGGCTTCCAAATATCCCTTTGCCCATTCCACAAGAACAGCCTTAGCGAAAGGCTTCTTGAAGGGAAAGATGTTACTCTGTGAGATGAATTCACAGAACACAGAGCAGTTTCTCAGAAAGCTTCTTTCCAGTTTTGAACGGAAGATATTTCCTTTTTCACCATAGCCCTATATGGGCTTCCAAATATCCCTTTGCCAATTCCACAAGAACAGCCTTAGCGAAAGGCTTCTTGAAGGGAAAGATGTTACTCTGTGAGATGAATTCACAGAACACAGAGCAGTTTCTCAGAAAGCTTCTTTCCAGTTTTAAACGGAAGATATTTCGTTTTTCACCATAGCCCTCAATGGGCTTCCAAATATCCCTTTGCGAGTTCCACAAGAACAGTCTTAGCGCAAGGCTTCTTGAAGGGAAAGATGTAACTCTGTGAGATGAATTAACAGAACACAGAACAGTTTCTCAGAAACCTTGTTTCCAGTTTTGAACGGAAGATATTTCCTTTTTCACCATAGCCCTCTATGGGCTTCCAAATATCCCTTTGCGAATTCCACAAGAACAGGCTTAGCGAAAGGCTTCTTGAAGGGAAAGATGTAACTCTGTGAGATGTATTAACAGAACACAGAGCAGTTTCTCAGAAAGCTTCTTTCCAGTTTTGAACGGAAGATATTTCCTTTTTCACCATAGCCCTCTAAGGGATTCCAAATATCCCTTTTCCAATTCCACAAGAACAGTCTTAGCGAAAGGTTTCTTGAAGGGAAAGATGTAACTCTGTGAGATGAATTAACAGAACACAGAGCAGTTTCTCAGAAAGCTTCTTTCCAGTTTTGAACGGAAGATATTTCCTTTTTCACCATAGCCCTCTAAGGGATTCCAAATATCCCTTTTCCAATTCCACAAGAACAGCCTTAGCGAAAGGTTTCTTGAAGGGAAAGATGTAACTCTGTGAGATGAATTAACAGAACACAGAGCAGTTTCTCAGAAAGCTTATTTCCAGTTTTGAACGGAGGATATTTCCTTTTTCACCATTGCCCTCTAAGGGCTTCCAAATATCCCTTTGCCAATTCCACAAGAACAGGCTTAGCGAAAGGCTTCTTGAAGGGAAAGTTGTAACTCTGTGAGATGAATTAACAGAACACAGAGCAGTTTCTCAGAAAGCTTCTTTCCACTTTTGAACGGAAGATATTTCCTTTTTCACCATAGCCCTCTATGGGCTTCCAAATATCCCATTGCCAATTCCACAAGAACACCCTTAGCGAAAGGCTTATTGAAGGTAAAGATGTAACTCTGTGAGATGAATTAACAGAACACAGAGCAGTTTCTCAGAAAGCTTCTTTCTAGTTTTGAACGGAAGATATTTCTTTTATCACCATTGAGCTCTATGGGCTTCCAAATATCCCTTTTACAATTCCACAAGAACAGCCTTAGCGAAAGGCTTCTTGAAGGGAAAGATGTAACTCTGTGAGATGAATTCACAGAACACAGAGCAGATTCTCAGAAAGCTCCTTTCCAGTTTTGAACGGAAGATATTACCTTTTTCACCATAGCCCTCTACGGGCTTCCAAATATCCCTTTGCCAATTCCACAAGAACAGCCTTAGCGAAAGGCTTCTTGAAGGGAAAGATGTAACTCTGTGAGATGAATTAACAGAACACAGAGCAGTTTCTCAGAAAGCTTCTTTCCAGTTTTGAACGGAAGATATTCCCTTTTTCACCATAGTCCTCTACGGGCTTCCAAATATCCCTTTGCCAATTCCACAAGAACAGCCTTAGCGAAAGGCTTCTTGAAGGGAAAGATGTAACTCTGTGAGATGAATTCACAGAACACAGAGCAGTTTCTCAGAAAGCTTCTTTCCAGTTTTGAACAAAAGATATTTCCTTTTTCACCATAGCCCTCTAAGGGCTTCCAAATATCCCTTTGCCAATTCCACAAGAACAGCCTTAGCGAAAGACTTGTTGAAGGGAAAGATGTAACTCTGTGAGATGAATTAACAGAACACAGAGCAGTTTCTCAGAAAGCTTCTTTCCAGTTTTGAACGGAAGATATTTCCTTTTTCACCATAGCCCTCTATGGGCTTCCAAATATCCCTTTGCCAATTCCACAAGAACAGCCTTAGCGAAAGGCTTCTTGAAGGGAAAGATGTAACTCTGTGAGATGAATAAACAGAACACAGAGCCGTTTCTCAGAAAGCTTCTTTCCAGTTTTGAACGGAAGATATTTCCTTTTTCACCATAGCCCTCTATGGGCTTCCAAATATCCCTTTACCAATTCCACAAGAACAGCCTTAGCGATAGGCTTCTTGAAGGGAAAGATGTAATTCTGTGAGATGAATTAACAGAACACAGAGCAGTTTCTCAGAAAGCTTCTTTCCAGTTTTGAACGGAAGATATTTCCTTTTTCACCATAGCCCTCTATGGCCTTCCAAATATCCCTTTGCCAATTCCCCAAGAACAGCCTTAGCGAAAGGCTTCTTGAAGGGAAAGATGTAACTCTGTGAGATGAATTCACAGAACACAGAGCAGTTTCTCAAAAGCTTCTCTCCAGTTTTGAACGGAAGATATTTCCTTTTTCACCATAGCCCTCTATGGGCTTCCAAATATCCCTTTACCAATTCCACAAGAACAGCCTTAGCGAAAGGCTTCTTGAAGGGAAAGATGTAATTCTGTGAGATGAATTAACAGAACACAGAGCAGTTTCTCAGAAAGCTTCTTTCCAGTTTTGAACGGAAGATATTTCCTTTTTCACCATAGCCCTCTAGGGCCTTCAAAATATCCCTTTGTCAATTCCACAAGAACAGCCTTAGCGAAAGGCTTCTTGAAGGGAAAGATGTAACTCTGTGAGATGAATTCACAGAACACAGAGCAGTTTCTCAAAAGCTTCTTTCCAGTTTTGAACGGAAGATATTTCCTTTTTCAGCATAGCCCACTATGGGCTTCCAAATATCCCTTTGCCAATTCCACAAGAACAGCCTTAGCGAAAGGCTTCTTGAAGGGAAAGATGTAACTCTGTGAGATGAATTAACAGAACACAGAGCAGTTTCTCAGAAAGCTTCTTTCCAGTTTTGAACGGAAGATATTTCCTTTTTCACCGTAGCCCTCTGTGGGCTTCCAAATATCCCTTTGCCAATTCCACAAGAACAGCCTTAGCGAAAGGCATCTTGAAGGGAATGATGTAACTCTGTGAGATGAATTAACAGAACACAGAGCAGTTTCTCAGAAAGCTTCTTTCCAGTTTTGAACGGAAGATATTTCCTTTTTCACCATAGCCCTCTAAGGGCTTCCAAATATCCCTTTGCCCATTCCACAAGAACAGCCTTAGCGAAAGGCTTCGTGAAGGGAAAGATGTAACTCTGTGAGATGAATTCACAGAACACAGAGCAGTTTCTCAGAAAGCTTCTTTCTAGTTTTGAACGGAAGTTATTTCCTTTTCCACCATAGCCCTCTATGGGCTTCCAAATATCCCTTTGCCAATTCCACAAGAACAACCTTAGCGAAAGGCTTCTTGAAGGGAAAGATGTAACTCTGTGAGATGAATTAACAGAACACAGAGCAGTTTCTCAGAAAGCTTCTTTCCAGTTTTAAACGGAAGATATTTTGTTTTTCACCGTAGCCCTCTATGGGCTTCCAAATATCCCTTTGCGAATTCCACAAGAACAGCCTTAGCGCAAGGATTCTTGAAGGGAAAGATGTAACTCTGTGAGATGAATTAACAGAACACAGAGCAGTTTCTCAGAGAGCTTCTTTCCGCTTTTGAACGGAAGTTATTTCCTTTTTCACCATAGCCCTCTATGGGCTTCCAAATATCCCTTTGCCAATTCCACAAGAACAGCGTTAGCGAAAGGCTTCTTGAAGGGGAAGGTGTAACACTGTGAGATGAATTCACAGAACACAGAGCAGTTTCTCAGAAAGCTTCTTTCCAGATTTGAACGGAACATATTTCCTTTTTCACCATAGCCCTCTATGGGCTTCCAAATATCCCTTTGCCAATTCCACAAGAACAGCCTTCGCGAAAGGCTTCTTGAAGGGAAAGATGTAACTCTGTGAGATGAATTAACAGAACACAGAGCAGTTTCTCAGAAAGCTTCTTTCCAGTTTTGAACGGAAGATATTTCCTTTTTCACCATAGCCCTCTACGGGCTTCCAAATATCCCTTTGCCAATTCCACAAGAACAGCCTTAGCGAAAGGTTTCTTGAAGGGAAATATGTAACTCTGTGAGATGAATTAACAGAACACAGAGCAGTTTCTCAGAAAGCTTGTTTCCAGTTTTGAACGGAAGATATTTCCTTTTTCACCATAGCCCTGTATGGGCTTCCAAATATCCCTTTGCCAATTCCACAAGAACAGACTTCGCGAAAGGCTTCTTGAAGGGAAAGATGTAACTCTGTGAGATGAATTAACAGAACACAGAGCCGTTTCTCAGAAAGCTTCTTTCCAGTTTTGAACGGAAGATATTTCCTTTTTCACCATAGCACTCTATGGGCTTCCAAATATCCCATTTCCAATTCCACAAGAACAGCCTTAGCGAAAGGCTTCTTGAAGGGAAAGATGTAACTCTGTGAGATGAACTAACAGAACACAGAGCAGTTTCTCAGAAAGCTTCTTTCCAGTTTTGAACGGAAGATATTTCCTTTTTCACCATAGCCCTCTATGGGCTTCCAAATATCCCTTTGCCAATTCCACAAGAACAGCCTTAGCGAAAGGCTTCTTGAAGGGAAAGATGTAAATCTGTGAGATGAATTAACAGAACACAGAGCAGTTTCTCAGAAAGCTTCTTTCCAGTTTTGAACGGAAGGTATTTCCTTTTTCACCATAGCCCTCTATGGGCTTCCAAATATCCCTTTGCCAATTCCACAAGAACAGCCCTAGCGAAAGGCTTCTAAAGGGAAATATGTAACTCTGTGAGATGAATTAACAGAACACAGAGTAGTTTCTCAGAAAGCTTGTTTCCAGTTTTGAACGGAAGATATTTCCTTTTTCACCATAGCCCTCTATGGGCTTTCAAATATCCCTTTGCCAATTCCACAAGAACAGCCTTAGCGAAAGGCTTCTTGAGGGGAAAGATGTAACTCTGTGAGATGAAGTAACAGAACACAGAGCAGTTTCTCAGAAAGCTTCTTTCCAGTTTTGAACGGAAGATATTCCCTTTATCACCATAGCCCTCTATGGGCTTCCAAATATCCCTTTGCCACTTCCACAAGAACAGCCTTAGCGAAAGGCTTCTTGAAGGGAAAGATGTAACTCTGTGAGATGAATTAACAGAACACAGAGCAGTTTCTCAGAAAGATTCTTTCCAGTTTTGAACGAAAGATATTTCCTTTTTCACCATAGCCCTCTATGGGCTTCCAAATATCCCTTTGCCAATTCCACAAGAACAGCCTTAGCGAAAGACTTGTTGAAGGGAATGATGTAACTCTGTGAGATGAATTAACAGAACACAGAGCAGTTTCTCAGAAAGCTTCTTTCCAGTATTGAACGGAATATATTTCCTTTTTCACCATAGTCCTCTATGTGCTTCCAAATATCCCTTTTCCAATTCCACAAGAACAGCCTTAGCGAAAGGCTTCTTGAAGGGAAAGATGTAACTCTATGAAATGAATTCAGAGAACACAGAGCAGTTTCTCAGAAAGCTTCTTTCCAGTTTTGAACGGAAGATATTTCCTTTTTCACCATAGCCCTCTATGGGCTTCCAAATATCCCTTTGCCCATTCCACAAGAGCAGGCTTAGCGAAAGGCTTCTTGAAGGGAAAGATGTAACTCTGTGAGATGAATTAACAGAACACAGAGCAGTTTCTCAGAAAGCTTCTTTCCAGTTTTAAACGGAAGATATTTTGTTTTTCACCGTAGCCCTCTATGGACTTCCAAATATCCCTTTGCCAATTGCACAAGAACAGCCTTAGCGAAAGGCTTCTTGAAGGTAAAGATGTAACTCTATGAAATGAATTCAGAGAACACAGAGCAGTTTCTCAGAAAGCTTCTTTCCAGTTTTGAATTGAAGATATTTCCTTTTTCACCATAGCCCTATATGGGCTTCCAAATATCCCTTTGCCAATTCCACAAGAACAGCCTTAGCGAAAGGCTTCTTGAAGGGAAAGATGTAACTCTGTGAGATGAATAAACAGAACACAGAGCCGTTTCTCAGAAAGCTTCTTTCCAGTTTTGAACGGAAGATATTTCCTTTTTCACCATAGCCCTGTATGGGCTTCCAAATATCCCTTTACCAATTCCACAAGAACAGCCTTAGCGAAAGGCTTCTTGAAGGGAAAGATGTAATACTGTGAGATGAATTAACAGAACACAGAGCAGTTTCTCAGAAAGCTTCTTTCCAGTTTTGAACGGAAGATATTTCGTTTTCCACCATAGCCCTCTAGGGCCTTCCAAATATCCCTTTGCCAATTCCACAAGAACAGCCTTAGCGCAAGGCTTCTTGAAGGGAAAGATGTAACTCTGTGAGATGAATTAACAGAACACAGAGCAGTTTCTCAGAAAGGTTGTTTCCAGTTTTGAACGGAAGATATTTCCTTTTTCACCATAGCCCTCTATGGGCTTCCAAATATCCCTTTGCGAATTCCACAAGAACAGGCTTAGCGAAAGGCTTCTTGAAGGGAAAGATGTAACTCTGTGAGATATATTAACAGAACACAGAGCAGTTTCTCAGAAAGCTTCTTTCCAGTTTTGAACGGAAGATATTTCCTTTTTCACCATAGCCCTCTATGGGATTCCGAATATCCCTTTTCCAATTCCACAAGAACAGCCTTAGCGAAAGGTTTCTTGAAGGGAAAGATGTAACTCTGTGAGATGAATTAACAGAACACAGAGCAGTTTCTCAGAAAGCTTCTTTCCAGTTTTGAACGGAAGATATTTCCTTTTTCACCATAGCCCTCTAAGGGCTTCCAAATATCCCTTTGCCAATTCCACAAGAACAGGCTTAGCGAAAAGCTTCTTGAAGGGAAAGTTGTAACTCTGTGAGATGAATTAACAGAACACAGAGCAGTTTCTCAGAAAGCTTCTTTCCACTTTTGAACGGAAGATATTTCCTTTTTCACCATAGCCCTCTTTGGGCTTCCAAATATCCCTTTTCCAATTCCACAAGAACACCCTTAGCGAAAGGCTTCTTGAAGGTAAAGATGTAACTCTGTGAGATGAATTAACAGAACACAGAGCAGTTTCTCAGAAAGCTTCTTTCCAGTATTGAACGGAATATATTTCCTTTTTCACCATAGTCCTCTATGTGCTTCCAAATATCCCTTTTCCAATTCCACAAGAACAGCCTTAGCGAAAGGCTTCTTGAAGGGAAAGATGTAACTCTATGAAATGAATTCAGAGAACACAGAGCAGTTTCTCAGAAAGCTTCTTTCTAGTTTTGAACGGAAGATATTTCCTTTTTCACCATAGCCCTCTATGGGCTTCCAAATATCCCTTTGCCCATTCCACAAGAACAGCCTTAGCGAAAGGCTTCTTGAAGGGAATGATGTAACTCTGTGAGATGAATTAACAGAACACAGAGCAGTTTCTCAGAAAGCTTCTTTCCAGTATTGAACGGAATATATTTCCTTTTTCACCATAGTCCTCTATGTGCTTCAAAATATCCCTTTTCCAATTCTACAAGAACAGCCTTAGCGAAAGGCTTCTTTAAGGGAAAGATGTAACTCTATGAAATGAATTCAGACAACACAGAGCAGTTTCTCAGAAAGCTTCTTTCCAGTTTTGAACGGAAGATATTTCCTTTTTCACCATAGCCCTCTATGGGCTTCCAAATATCCCTTTGCCCATTCCACAAGAGCAGCCTTAGCGAAAGGCTTCTTTAAGGGAAAGATGTAACTCTGTGAGATGAATTAACAGAACACAGAGCAGTTTCTCAGAAAACTTCTTTCCAGTTTTAAACGGAAGATATTTTGTTTTTCACCGTAGCCCTCTATGGACTTCCAAATATCCCTTTGCCAATTCCACAAGAACAGCCTTAGCGAAAGGCTTCTTGAAGGGAAAGATGTAACTCTATGAAATGAATTCAGAGAACACAGAGCAGTTTCTCAGAAAGCTTCTTTCCAGTTTTGAATTGAAGATATTTCCTTTTTCACCATAGCCCTATATGGGCTTCCAAATATCCCTTTGCCAATTCCACAAGAACAGCCTTAGCGAAAGGCTTCTTGAAGGGAAAGATGTAACTCTGTGAGATGAATAAACAGAACACAGAGCCGTTTCTCAGAAAGCTTCTTTCCAGTTTTGAACGGAACATATTTCCTTTTTCACCATAGCCCTGTATGGGCTTCCAAATATCCCTTTACCAATTCCACAAGAACAGCCTTAGCGAAAGGCTTCTTGAAGGGAAAGATGTAATACTGTGAGATGAATTAACAGAACACAGAGCAGTTTCTCAGAAAGCTTCTTTCCAGTTTTGAACGGAAGATATTTCGTTTTTCACCATAGCCCTCTAGGGCCTTCCAAATATCCCTCTGCCAATTCCACAAGAACAGCCTTAGCGCAAGGCTTCTTGAAGGGAAAGATGTAACTCTGTGAGATGAATTAACAGAACACAGAGCAGTTTCTCAGAAAGGTTGTTTCCAGTTTTGAACGGAAGATATTTCCTTTTTCACCATAGCCCTCTATGGGCTTCCAAATATCCCTTTGCGAATTCCACAAGAACAGGCTTAGCGAAAGGCTTCTTGAAGCGAAAGATGTAACTCTGTGAGATATATTAACAGAACACAGAGCAGTTTCTCAGAAAGCTTCTTTCCAGTTTTGAACGGAAGATATTTCCTTTTTCACCATAGCCCTCTATGGGATTCCGAATATCCCTTTTCCAATTCCACAAGAACAGCCTTAGCGAAAGGTTTCTTGAAGGGAAAGATGTAACTCTGTGAGATGAATTAACAGAACACAGAGCAGTTTCTCAGAAAGCTTCTTTCCAGTTTTGAACGGAAGATATTTCCTTTTTCACCATAGCCCTCTAAGGGCCTCCAAATATCCCTTTGCCAATTCCACAAGAACAGGCTTAGCGAAAAGCTTCTTGAAGGGAAAGTTGTAACTCTGTGAGATGAATTAACAGAACACAGAGCAGTTTCTCAGAAAGCTTCTTTCCACTTTTGAACGGAAGATATTTCCTTTTTCACCATAGCCCTCTTTGGGCTTCCAAATATCCCTTTTCCAATTCCACAAGAACACCCTTAGCGAAAGGATTCTTGAAGGTAAAGATGTAACTCTGTGAGATGAATTAACAGAACACAGAGCAGTTTCTCAGAAAGCTTCTTTCCAGTATTGAACGGAATATATTTCCTTTTTCACCATAGTCCTCTATGTGCTTCCAAATATCCCTTTTCCAATTCCACAAGAACAGCCTTAGCGAAAGGCTTCTTGAAGGGAAAGATGTAACTCTATGAAATGAATTCAGAGAACACAGAGCAGTTTCTCAGAAAGCTTCTTTCTAGTTTTGAACGGAAGATATTTCCTTTTTCACCATAGCCCTCTATGGGCTTCCAAATATCCCTTTGCCCATTCCACAAGAACAGCCTTAGCGAAAGGCTTCTTGAAGGGAAAGATGTAACTCTGTGAGATGAATTCACAGAACACAGAGCCGTTTCTCAGAAAGCTCCTTTCCAGTTTTGAACGAAAGATATTTCCTTTTTCACCATACCTCTATGGGCTTCCAAATATCCCATTGCCAATTCCACAAGAACAGCCTTAGCGAAAGGCTTCTTGAAGGGAAGGATGTAACTCTGTGAGATGAATTCACAGAACACAGAGCAGTTTCTCAGAAAGCTTCTTTCCAGTTTTGAACGGAAGATATTTCCTTTTTCACCATAGCCCTCTATGAGCTTCCAAATATCCCTTTGCCAATTCCACAAGCACAGCCTTAGCGAAAGGCTTCCTGAAGGGAAAGATGAAACTCTGTGAGATGAATTCACAGAACACAGAGCAGTTTCTCAGAAAGCTTCTTTCTAGTTTTGAACGGAAGTTATTTTCTTTTTCACCATAGCCCTCTATGGGCTTCCAAATATCCCTTTGCCAATTCCACAAGAACAGCCTTAGTGAAAGGCATCTTGAAGGGAATGATGTAACTCTGTGAAATGAATTCACAGAACACAGAGCAGTTTCTCAGAAAGCTTCTTTCCAGTATTGAACGGAATATATTTCCTTTTTCACCATAGTCCTCTATGGGCTTCCAAATATCCCTTTTCCAATTCCACAAGAACAGCCTTAGCGAAAGGCTTCTTGAAGGTAAACATGTAAATCTATGAAATGAATTCAGAGAACACAGAGCAGTTTCTCAGAAAGCTTCTTTCCAGTTTTGAACGGAAGATATTTCCTTTTTCACCTTAGCCCTCTATGGGCTTCCAAATATCCCTTTGCGAATTCCACAAGAACAGGCTTAGCGAAAGGCTTCTTGAAGGGAAAGATGTAACTCTGTGAGATGTATTAACAGAACACAGAGCAGTTTCTCAGAAAGCTTCTTTCCAGTTTTGAACGGAAGATATTTCCTTTTTCACCATAGCCCTCTAAGGGATTCCGAATATCCCTTTTCCAATTCCACAAGAACAGCCTTAGCGAAAGGTTTCTTGAAGGGAAAGATGTAACTCTGTGAGATGAATTAACAGAACACAGAGCAGTTTCTCAGAGAGCTTCTTTCCAGTTTTGAACGGAAGATATTTCCTTTTTCACCATAGCCCTCTAAGGGCTTCCAAATATCCCTTTGCCAATTCCACAAGAACAGGCTTAGCGAAAAGCTTCTTGAAGGGAAAGTTGTAACTCTGTGAGATGAATTAACAGAACACAGAGCAGTTTCTCAGAAAGCTTCTTTCCACTTTGGAACGGAAAATATTTCCTTTTTCACCATAGCCCTCTTTGGGCTTCCAAATATCCCTTTGCCAATTCCACAAGAACAGCCTTAGCGAAAGGCATCTTGAAGGGAATGATGTAACTCTGTGAGATGAATTAACAGAACACAGAGCAATTTCTCAGAAAGCTTCTTTCCAGTATTGAACGGAATATATTTCCTTTTTCACCATAGTCCTCTATGGGCTTCCAAATATCCCTTTTCCAATTCCACAAGAACAGCCTTAGCGAAAGGCTTCTTGAAGGGAAAGATGTAACTCTATGAAATGAATTCAGAGAACACAGAGCAGTTTCTCAGAAAGCTTCTTTCCAGTTTTGAACGGAAGATATTTCCTTTTTCACCATAGCCCTCTATGGGCTTCCAAATATCCCTTTGCCCATTCCACAAGAACAGCCTTAGCGAAAGGCTTCTTGAAGGGAAAGATGTTACTCTGTGAGATGAATTCACAGAACACAGAGCAGTTTCTCAGAAAGCTTCTTTCCAGTTTTGAACGGAAGATATTTCCTTTTTCACCATAGCCCTATATGGGCTTCCAAATATCCCTTTGCCAATTCCACAAGAACAGCCTTAGCGAAAGGCTTCTTGAAGGGAAAGATGTAACTCTGTGAGATGTATTCACAGAACACAGAGCAGTTTCTCAGAAAGCTTCTTTCTAGTTTTGAACGGAAGATATTTCCTTTTTCACCATAGCCCTCTATGGGCTTCCAAATATCCCTTTGCCAATTCCACAAGAACAGCCTTAGCGAAAGGCTTCTTGAAGGGAAAGATGTAACTCTGTGAGATGAATTAACAGAACACAGAGCAGTTTCTCAGAAAGCTTCTTTCCAGTTTTAAACGGAAGATATTTCGTTTTTCACCATAGCCCTCTATGGGCTTCCAAATATCCCTTTGCGAGTTCCACAAGAACAGTCTTAGCGCAAGGCTTCTTGAAGGGAAAGATGTAACTCTGTGAGATGAATTAACAGAACACAGAACAGTTTCTCAGAAAGCTTGTTTCCAGTTTTGAACGGAAGATATTTCCTTTTTCACCATAGCCCTCTATGGGCTTCCAAATATCCCTTTGCGAATTCCACAAGAACAGGCTTAGCGAAAGGCTTCTTGAAGGGAAAGATGTAACTCTGTGAGATGTATTAACAGAACACAGAGCAGTTTCTCAGAAAGCTTCTTTCCAGTTTTGAACGGAAGATATTTCCTTTTTCACCATAGCCCTCTAAGGGATTCCAAATATCCCTTTTCCAATTCCACAAGAACAGCCTTAGCGAAAGGTTTCTTGAAGGGAAAGATGTAACTCTGTGAGATGAATTAACAGAACACAGAGCAGTTTCTCAGAAAGCTTCTTTCCAGTTTTGAACGGAAGATATTTCCTTTTTCACCATAGCCCTCTAAGGGATTCCAAATATCCCTTTTCCAATTCCACAAGAACAGCCTTAGCGAAAGGTTTCTTGAAGGGAAAGATGTAACTCTGTGAGATGAATTAACAGAACACAGAGCAGTTTCTCAGAAAGCTTATTTCCAGTTTTGAACGGAGGATATTTCCTTTTTCACCATTGCCCACTAAGGGCTTCCAAATATCCCTTTGCCAATTCCACAAGAACAGGCTTAGCGAAAGGCTTCTTGAAGGGAAAGTTGTAACTCTGTGAGATGAATTAACAGAACACAGAGCAGTTTCTCAGAAAGCTTCTTTCCACTTTTGAACGGAAGATATTTCCTTTTTCACCATAGCCCTCTATGGGCTTCCAAATATCCCATTGCCAATTCCACAAGAACACCCTTAGCGAAAGGCTTCTTGAAGGGAAAGATGTAACTCTGTGAGATGAATTAACAGAACACAGAGCAGTTTCTCAGAAAGCTTCTTTCTAGTTTTGAACGGAAGATATTTCTTTTATCACCATTGAGCTCTATGGGCTTCCAAATATCCCTTTTACAATTCCACAAGAACAGCCTTAGCGAAAGGCTTCTTGAAGGGAAAGATGTAACTCTGTGAGATGAATTCACAGAACACAGAGCAGATTCTCAGAAAGCTTCTTTCCAGTTTTGAACGGAAGATATTACCTTTTTCACCATAGCCCTCTACGGGCTTCCAAATATCCCTTTGCCAATTCCACAAGAACAGCCTTAGCGAAAGGCTTCTTGAAGGGAAAGATGTAACTCTGTGAGATGAATTAACAGAACACAGAGCAGTTTCTCAGAAAGCTTCTTTCCAGTTTTGAACGGAAGATATTCCCTTTTTCACCATAGTCCTCTACGGGCTTCCAAATATCCCTTTTCCAATTCCACAAGAACAGCCTTAGCGAAAGGCTTCTTGAAGGGAAAGATGTAACTCTGTGAGATGAATTCACAGAACACAGAGCAGTTTCTCAGAAAGCTTCTTTCCAGTTTTGAACAAAAGATATTTCCTTTTTCACCATAGCCCTCTAAGGGCTTCCAAATATCCCTTTGCCAATTCCACAAGAACAGCCTTAGCGAAAGACTTGTTGAAGGGAAAGATGTAACTCTGTGAGATGAATTAACAGAACACAGAGCAGTTTCTCAGAAAGCTTCTTTCCAGTTTTGAACGGAAGATATTTCCTTTTTCACCATAGCCCTCTATGGGCTTCCAAATATCCCTTTGCCAATTCCACAAGAACAGCCTTAGCGAAAGGCTTCTTGAAGGGAAAGATGTAACTCTGTGAGATGAATAAACAGAACACAGAGCCGTTTCTCAGAAAGCTTCTTTCCAGTTTTGAACGGAAGATATTTCCTTTTTCACCATAGCCCTCTATGGGCTTCCAAATATCCCTTTACCAATTCCACAAGAACAGCCTTAGCGATAGGCTTCTTGAAGGGAAAGATGTAATTCTGTGAGATGAATTAACAGAACACAGAGCAGTTTCTCAGAAAGCTTCTTTCCAGTTTTGAACGGAAGATATTTCCTTTTTCACCATAGCCCTCTATGGCCTTCCAAATATCCCTTTGCCAATTCCACAAGAACAGCCTTAGCGAAAGGCTTATTGAAGGGAAAGATGTAACTCTGTGAGATGAATTCACAGAACACAGAGCAGTTTCTCAAAAGCTTCTTTCCAGTTTTGAACGGAAGATATTTCCTTTTTCACCATAGCCCTCTATGGGCTTCCAAATATCCCTTTACCAATTCCACAAGAACAGCCTTAGCGAAAGGCTTCTTGAAGGGAAAGATGTAACTCTGTGAGATGAATTCACAGAACACAGAGCAGTTTCTCAGAAAGCTTCTTTCCAGTTTTGAACGGAAGATATTTCCTTTTTCACCGTAGCCCTCTGTGGGCTTCCAAATATCCCTTTGCCAATTCCACAAGAACAGCCTTAGCGAAAGGCATCTTGAAGGGAATGATGTAACTCTGTGAGATGAATTAACAGAACACAGAGCAGTTTCTCAGAAAGCTTCTTTCCAGTTTTGAACGGAAGATATTTCCTTTTTCACCATAGCCCTCTAAGGGCTTCCAAATATCCCTTTGCCCATTCCACAAGAACAGCCTTAGCGAAAGGCTTCGTGAAGGGAAAGATGTAACTCTGTGAGATGAATTCACAGAACACAGAGCAGTTTCTCAGAAAGCTTCTTTCTAGTTTTGAACGGAAGTTATTTCCTTTTCCACCATAGCCCTCTATGGGCTTCCAAATATCCCTTTGCCAATTCCACAAGAACAACCTTAGCGAAAGGCTTCTTGAAGGGAAAGATGTAACTCTGTGAGATGAATTAACAGAACACAGAGCAGTTTCTCAGAAAGCTTCTTTCCAGTTTTAAACGGAAGATATTTTGTTTTTCACCGTAGCCCTCTATGGGCTTCCAAATATCCCTTTGCGAATTCCACAAGAACAGCCTTAGCGCAAGGATTCTTGAAGGGAAAGATGTAACTCTGTGAGATGAATTAACAGAACACAGAGCAGTTTCTCAGAGAGCTTCTTTCCGCTTTTGAACGGAAGTTATTTCCTTTTTCACCATAGCCCTCTATGGGCTTCCAAATATCCCTTTGCCAATTCCACAAGAACAGCGTTAGCGAAAGGCTTCTTGAAGGGGAAGGTGTAACACTGTGAGATGAATTCACAGAACACAGAGCAGTTTCTCAGAAAGCTTCTTTCCAGATTTGAACGGAACATATTTCCTTTTTCACCATAGCCCTCTATGGGCTTCCAAATATCCCTTTGCCAATTCCACAAGAACAGCCTTCGCGAAAGGCTTCTTGAAGGGAAAGATGTAACTCTGTGAGATGAATTAACAGAACACAGAGCAGTTTCTCAGAAAGCTTCTTTCCAGTTTTGAACGGAAGATATTTCCTTTTTCACCATAGCCCTCTACGGGCTTCCAAATATCCCTTTGCCAATTCCACAAGAACAGCCTTAGCGAAAGGCTTCTTGAAGGGAAATATGTAACTCTGTGAGATGAATTAACAGAACACAGAGCAGTTTCTCAGAAAGCTTGTTTCCAGTTTTGAACGGAAGATATTTCCTTTTTCACCATAGCCCTGTATGGGCTTCCAAATATCCCTTTGCCAATTCCACAAGAACAGACTTCGCGAAAGGCTTCTTGAAGGGAAAGATGTAACTCTGTGAGATGAATTAACAGAACACAGAGCCGTTTCTCAGAAAGCTTCTTTCCAGTTTTGAACGGAAGATATTTCCTTTTTCACCATAGCACTCTATGGGCTTCCAAATATCCCATTTCCAATTCCACAAGAACAGCCTTAGCGAAAGGCTTCTTGAAGGGAAAGATGTAACTCTGTGAGATGAATTAACAGAACACAGAGCAGTTTCTCAGAAAGCTTCTTTCCAGTTTTGAACGGAAGATATTTCCTTTTTCACCATAGCCCTCTATGGGCTTCCAAATATCCCTTTGCCAATTCCACAAGAACAGCCTTAGCGAAAGGCTTCTTGAAGGGAAAGATGTAAATCTGTGAGATGAATTAACAGAACACAGAGCAGTTTCTCAGAAAGCTTCTTTCCAGTTTTGAACGGAAGGTATTTCCTTTTTCACCATAGCCCTCTATGGGCTTCCAAATATCCCTTTGCCCATTCCACAAGAGCAGCCTTAGCGAAAGGCTTCTTGAAGGGAAAGATGTAACTCTGTGAGATGAATTAACAGAACACAGAGCAGTTTCTCAGAAAGCTTCTTTCCAGTTTTAAACGGAAGATATTTTGTTTTTCACCGTAGCCCTCTATGGACTTCCAAATATCCCTTTGCCAATTCCACAAGAACAGCCTTAGCGAAAGGCTTCTAGAAGGTAAAGATGTAACTCTATGAAATGAATTCAGAGAACACAGAGCAGTTTCTCAGAAAGCTTCTTTCCAGTTTTGAATTGAAGATATTTCCTTTTTCACCATAGCCCTATATGGGCTTCCAAATATCCCTTTGCCAATTCCACAAGAACAGCCTTAGCGAAAGGCTTCTTGAAGGGAAAGATGTAACTCTGTGAGATGAATAAACAGAACACAGAGCCGTTTCTCAGAAAGCTTCTTTCCAGTTTTGAACGGAAGATATTTCCTTTTTCACCATAGCCCTGTATGGTCTTCCAAATATCCCTTTACCAATTCCACAAGAACAGCCTTAGCGAAAGGCTTCTTGAAGGGAAAGATGTAATACTGTGAGATGAATTAACAGAACACAGAGCAGTTTCTCAGAAAGCTTCTTTCCAGTTTTGAACGTTAGATATTTCGTTTTTCACCATAGCCCTCTAGGGCCTTCCAAATATCCCTTTGCCAATTCCACAAGAACAGCCTTAGCGCAAGGCTTCTTGAAGGGAAAGATGTAACTCTGTGAGATGAATTAACAGAACACAGAGCAGTTTCTCAGAAAGGTTGTTTCCAGTTTTGAACGGAAGATATTTCCTTTTTCACCATAGCCCTCTATGAGCTTCCAAATATCCCTTTGCGAATTCCACAAGAACAGGCTTAGCGAAAGGCTTCTTGAAGGGAAAGATGTAACTCTGTGTGATATATTAACAGAACACAGAGCAGTTTCTCAGAAAGCTTCTTTGCAGTTTTGAACGGAAGATATTTCCTTTTTCACCATAGCCCTCTATGGGATTCCGAATATCCCTTTTCCAATTCCACAAGAACAGCCTTAGCGAAAGGTTTCTTGAAGGGAAAGATGTAACTCTGTGAGATGAATTAACAGAACACAGAGCAGTTTCTCAGAAAGCTTCTTTCCAGTTTTGAACGGAAGATATTTCCTTTTTCACCATAGCCCTCTAAGGGCTTCCAAATATCCCTTTGCCAATTCCACAAGAACAGGCTTAGCGAAAAGCTTCTTGAAGGGAAAGTTGTAACTCTGTGAGATGAATTAACAGAACACAGAGCAGTTTCTCAGAAAGCTTCTTTCCACTTTTGAACGGAAGATATTTCCTTTTTCACCATAGCCCTCTTTGGGCTTCCAAATATCCCTTTTCCAATTCCACAAGAACACCCTTAGCGAAAGGCTTCTTGAAGGTAAAGATGTAACTCTGTGAGATGAATTAACAGAACACAGAGCAGTCTCTCAGAAAGCTTCTTTCCAGTATTGAACGGAATATATTTCCTTTTTCACCATAGTCCTCTATGTGCTTCCAAATATCCCTTTTCCAATTCCACAAGAACAGCCTTAGCGAAAGGCTTCTTGAAGGGAAAGATGTAACTCTATGAAATGAATTCAGAGAACACAGAGCAGTTTCTCAGAAAGCTTCTTTCTAGTTTTGAACGGAAGATATTTCCTTTTTCACCATAGCCCTCTATGGGCTTCCAAATATCCCTTTGCCCATTCCACAAGAACAGCCTTAGCGAAAGGCTTCTTGAAGGGAATGATGTAACTCTGTGAGATGAATTAACAGAACACAGAGCAGTTTCTCAGAAAGCTTCTTTCCAGTATTGAACGGAATATATTTCCTTTTTCACCATAGTCCTCTATGTGCTTCCAAATATCCCTTTTCCAATTCCACAAGAACAGCCTTAGCGAAAGGCTTCTTGAAGGGAAAGATGTAACTCTATGAAATGAATTCAGAGAACACAGAGCAGTTTCTCAGAAAGCTTCTTTCCAGTTTTGAACGGAAGATATTTCCTTTTTCACCATAGCCCACTATGGGCTTCCAAATATCCCTTTGCCCATTCCACAAGAGCAGCCTTAGCGAAAGGCTTCTTGAAGGGAAAGATGTAACTCTGTGAGATGAATTAACAGAACACAGAGCAGTTTCTCAGTAAGCTTCTTTCCAGTTTTAAACGGAAGATATTTTGTTTTTCACCATAGCCCTCTAAGGGCTTCCAAATATCCCTTTGCCAATTCCACAAGAACAGGCTTAGCGAAAGGCTTCCTGAAGGTAAAGATGTAACTCTATGAAATGAATTCAGAGAACACAGAGCAGTTTCTCAGAAAGCTTCTTTCCAGTTTTGAATTGAAGATATTTCCTTTTTCACCATAGCCCTATATGGGCTTCCAAATATCCCTTTGCCAATTCCACAAGAACAGCCTTAGCGAAAGGCTTCTTGAAGGGAAAGATGTAACTCTGTGAGATGAATAAACAGAACACAGAGCCGTTTCTCAGAAAGCTTCTTTCCAGTTTTGAACGGAAGATATTTCCTTTTTCACCATAGCCCTGTATGGGCTTCCAAATATCCCTTTACCAATTCCACAAGAACAGCCTTAGCGAAAGGCTTCTTGAAGGGAAAGATGTAATACTGTGAGATGAATTAACAGAACACAGAGCAGTTTCTCAGAAAGCTTCTTTCCAGTTTTGAACGGAAGATATTTCGTTTTTCACCATAGCCCTCTAGGGCCTTCCAAATATCCCTTTGCCAATTCCACAAGAACAGCCTTAGCGCAAGGCTTCTTGAAGGGAAAGATGTAACTCTGTGAGATGAATTAACAGAACACAGAGCAGTTTCTCAGAAAGGTTGTTTCCAGTTTTGAACGGAAGATATTTCCTTTTTCACCATAGCCCTCTATGGGCTTCCAAATATCCCTTTGCGAATTCCACAAGAACAGGCTTAGCGAAAGGCTTCTTGAAGGGAAAGATGTAACTCTGTGAGATATATTAACAGAACACAGAGCAGTTTCTCAGAAAGCTTCTTTCCAGTTTTGAACGGAAGATATTTCCTTTTTCACCATAGCCCTCTATGGGATTCCGAATATCCCTTTTCCAATTCCAGAAGAACAGCCTTAGCGAAAGGTTTCTTGAAGGGAAAGATGTAACTCTGTGAGATGAATTAACAGAACACAGAGCAGTTTCTCAGAAAGCTTCTTTCCAGTTTTGAACGGAAGATATTTCCTTTTTCACCATAGCCCTCTAAGGGCTTCCAAATATCCCTTTGCCAATTCCACAAGAACAGGCTTAGCGAAAAGCTTCTTGAAGGGAAAGTTGTATCTCTGTGAGATGAATTAACAGAACACAGAGCAGTTTCTCAGAAAGCTTCTTTCCACTTTTGAACGGAAGATATTTCCTTTTTCACCATAGCCCTCTTTGGGCTTCCAAATATCCCTTTTCCAATTCCACAAGAACACCCTTAGCGAAAGGCTTCTTGAAGGTAAAGATGTAACTCTGTGAGATGAATTAACAGAACACAGAGCAGTTTCTCAGAAAGCTTCTTTCCAGTATTGAACGGAATATATTTCCTTTTTCACCATAGTCCTCTATGTGCTTCCAAATATCCCTTTTCCAATTCCACAAGAACAGCCTTAGCGAAAGGCTTCTTGAAGGGAAAGATGTAACTCTATGAAATGAATTCAGAGAACACAGAGCAGTTTCTCAGAAAGCTTCTTTCTAGTTTTGAACGGAAGATATTTCCTTTTTCACCATAGCCCTCTATGGGCTTCCAAATATCCCTTTGCCCATTCCACAAGAACAGCCTTAGCGAAAGGCTTCTTGAAGGGAAAGATGTAACTCTGTGAGATGAATTAACAGAACACAGAGCCGTTTCTCAGAAAGCTCCTTTCCAGTTTTGAACGAAAGATATTTCCTTTTTCACCATACCTCTATGGGCTTCCAAATATCCCATTGCCAATTCCACTAGAACAGCCTTAGCGAAAGGCTTCTTGAAGGGAAGGATGTAACTCTGTGAGATGAATTCACAGAACACAGAGCAGTTTCTCAGAAAGCTTCTTTCCAGTTTTGAACGGAAGATATTTCCTTTTTCACCATAGCCCTCTATGAGCTTCCAAATATCCCTTTGCCAATTCCACAAGAACAGCCTTAGCGAAAGGCTTCCTGAAGGGAAAGATGAAACTCTGTGAGATGAATTCACAGAACACAGAACAGTTTCTCAGAAAGCTTCTTTCTAGTTTTGAACGGAAGTTATTTCCTTTTTCACCATAGCCCTCTATGGGCTTCCAAATATCCCTTTGCCAATTCCACAAGAACAGCCTTAGTGAAAGGCATCTTGAAGGGAATGATGTAACTCTGTGAGATGAATTCACAGAACACAGAGCAGTTTCTCAGAAAGCTTCTTTCCAGTATTGAACGGAATATATTTCCTTTTTCACCATAGTCCTCTATGGGCTTCCAAATATCCCTTTTCCAATTCCACAAGAACAGCCTTAGCGAAAGGCTTCTTGAAGGTAAACATGTAAATCTATGAAATGAATTCAGAGAACACAGAGCAGTTTCTCAGAAAGCTTCTTTCCAGTTTTGAACGGAATATATTTCCTTTTTCACCTTAGCCCTCTATGGGCTTCCAAATATCCCTTTGCGAATTCCACAAGAACAGGCTTAGCGAAAGGCTTCTTGAAGGGAAAGATGTAACTCTGTGAGATGTATTAACAGAACACAGAGCAGTTTCTCAGAAAGCTTCTTTCCAGTTTTGAACGGAAGATATTTCCTTTTTCACCATAGCCCTCTAAGGGATTCCGAATATCCCTTTTCCAATTCCACAAGAACAGCCTTAGCGAAAGGTTTCTTGAAGGGAAAGATGTAACTCTGTGAGATGAATTAACAGAACACAGAGCAGTTTCTCAGAGAGCTTCTTTCCAGTTTTGAACGGAAGATATTTCCTTTTTCACCATAGCCCTCTAAGGGCTTCCAAATATCCCTTTGCCAATTCCACAAGAACAGGCTTAGCGAAAAGCTTCTTGAAGGGAAAGTTGTAACACTGTGAGATGAATTAACAGAACACAGAGCAGTTTCTCAGAAAGCTTCTTTCCACTTTTGAACGGAAAATATTTCCTTTTTCACCATAGCCCTCTTTGGGCTTCCAAATATCCCTTTGCCAATTCCACAAGAACACCCTTAGCGAAAGGCTTCTTGAAGGTAAAGATGTAACTCTGTGAGATGAATTAATAGAACACAGAGCAGTTTCTCAGAAAGCTTCTTTCCAGTATTGAACGGAATATATTTCCTTTTTCACCATAGTCCTCTATGTGCTTCCAAATATCCCTTTTCCAATTCCACAAGAACAGCCTTAGCGAAAGGCTTCTTGAAGGGAAAGATGTAACTCTATGAAATGAATTCAGAGAACACAGAGCAGTTTCTCAGAAAGCTTCATTCCAGTTTTGAACGGAAGATATTTCCTTTTTCACCATAGCCCTCTATGGGCTTCCAAATATCCCTTTGCCAATTCCACAAGAACAGCCTTAGCGAAAGGCTTCTTGAAGGGATAGATGTAACTCTGTGAGATGAATTAACAGAACACAGAGCAGTTTCTCAGAAAGCTTCTTTCCAGTTTTGAACGGAAGATATTTCTTTTATCACCATTGAGCTCTATGGGCTTCCAAATATCCCTTTTACAATTCCACAAGAACAGCCTTAGCGAAAGGCTTCTTGAAGGGAAAGATGTAACTCTGTGAGATGAATTCACAGAACACAGAGCAGATTCTCAGAAAGCTTCTTTCCAGTTTTGAACGGAAGATATTACCTTTTTCACCATAGCCCTCTACGGGCTTCCAAATATCCCTTTGCCAATTCCACAAGAACAGCCTTAGCGAAAGGCTTCTTGAAGGGAAAGATGTAACTCTGTGAGATGAATTAACAGAACACAGAGCAGTTTCTCAGAAAGCTTCTTTCCAGTTTTGAACGGAAGATATTCCCTTTTTCACCATAGTCCTCTATGGGCTTCCAAATATCCCTTTGCCAATTCCACAAGAACAGCCTTAGCGAAAGGCTTCTTGAAGGGAAAGATGTAACTCTGTGAGATGAATTCACAGAACACAGAGCAGTTTCTCAGAAAGCTTCTTTCCAGTTTTGAACAAAAGATATTTCCTTTTTCACCATAGCCCTCTAAGGGCTTCCAAATATCCCTTTGCCAATTCCACAAGAACAGCCTCAGCGAAAGACTTGTTGAAGGGAAAGATGTAACTCTGTGAGATGAATTAACAGAACACAGAGCAGTTTCTCAGAAAGCTTCTTTCCAGTTTTGAACGGAAGATATTTCCTTTTCCACCATAGCCCTCTATGGGCTTCCAAATATCCCTTTGCCAATTCCACAAGAACAGCCTTAGCGAAAGGCTTCTTGAAGGGAAAGATGTAACTCTGTGAGATGAATAAACAGAACACTGAGCCGTTTCTCAGAAAGCTTCTTTCCAGTTTTGAACGGAAGATATTTCCTTTTTCACCATAGCCCTCTATGGGCTTCCAAATATCCCTTTACCAATTCCACAAGAACAGCCTTAGCGATAGGCTTCTTGAAGGGAAAGATGTAATTCTGTGAGATGAATTAACAGAACACAGAGCAGTTTCTCAGAAAGCTTCTTTCCAGTTTTGAACGGAAGATATTTCCTTTTTCACCATAGCCCTCTATGGCCTTCCAAATATCCCTTTGCCAATTCCACAAGAAGAGCCTTAGCGAAAGGCTTCTTGAAGGGAAAGATGTAACTCTGTGAGATGAATTCACAGAACACAGAGCAGTTTCTCAAAAGCTTCTTTCCAGTTTTGAACGGAAGATATTTCCTTTTTCAGCAGAGCCCACTATGGGCTTCCAAATATCCCTTTGACAATTCCACAAGAACAGCCTTAGCGAAAGGCTTCTTGAAGGGATAGATGTAACTCTGTGAGATGAATTAACAGAACACAGAGCAGTTTCTCAGAAAGCTTCTTTCCAGTTTTGAACGGAAGATATTTCCTTTTTCACCGTAGCCCTCTATGGGCTTCCAAATATCCCTTTGCCAATTCCACAAGAACAGCCTTAGCGAAAGGCATCTTGAAGGGAATGATGTAACTCTGTGAGATGAATTAACAGAACACACAGCAGTTTCTCAGAAAGCTTCTTTCCAGTATTGAACGGAATATATTTCCTTTTTCACCATAGTCCTCTATGTGCTTCCAAATATCCCTTTTCCAATTCCACAAGAACAGCCTTAGCGAAAGGCTTCTTGAAGGGAAAGATGTAACTCTATGAAATGAATTCAGAGAACACAGAGCAGTTTCTCAGAAAGCTCCTTTCCAGTTTTGAACGGAAGATATTTCCTTTTTCACCATAGCCATCTATGGGCTTCCAAATATCCCTTTGCCCATTCCACAAGAACAGCCTTAGCGAAAGGCTTCGTGAAGGGAAAGATGTAAGTCTGTGAGATGAATTCACAGAACACAGAGCAGTTTCTCAGAAAGCTTCTTTCTAGTTTTGAACGGAAGATATTTCCTTTTTCACCATAGCCCTCTATGGGCTTCCAAATATCCCTTTGCCAATTCCACAAGAACAGCCTTAGCGAAAGGCTTCTTGAAGGGAAAGATTTAACTCTGTGAGATGAATTAACAGAACACAGAGCAGTTTCTCAGAAAGCTTCTTTCAGTTTTAAACGGAAGATATTTCGTTTTTCACCGTAGCCCTCTATGGGCTTCCAAATATCCCTTTGCGAATTCCACAAGAACAGCCTTAGCGAAAGGCTTCTTGAAGGGAAAGATGTAACTCTGTGAGATGAATTAACAGAACACAGAGCAGTATCTCAGAAAGCTTCTTTCCGCTTTTGAACGGAAGATATTTCCTTTTTCACCATAGCCCTCTATGGGCTTCCAAATATCCCTTTGCCAATTCCACAAGAACAGCGTTAGCGAAAGGCTTCTTGAAGGGGAAGGTGTAACTCTGTGAAATGCATTCACAGAACACAGAGCAGTTTCTCAGAAAGCTTCTTTCCAGTTTTGAACGAAACATATTTCCTTTTTCAGCGTTGCCCTCTATGGGCTTCCAAATATCCCTTTGCCAATTCCACAAGAACAGCCTTAGCGAAAGGATTCTAGAAGGGAAAGATGTAACTCTGTGAGATGAATTAACAGAACACAGAGCAGTTTCTCAGAAAGCTTCTTTCCAGTTTTGAACGGAAGATATTTCCTTTTTCACCATAGCCCTCTATGGGCTTCCAAATATCCCTTTGCCTATTCCACAAGAACAGACTTAGCGAAAGGCTTCTTGAAAGGAAAGATGTAACTCTGTGAGATGAATTCACAGAACACAGAGCAGTTTCTCAGAAAGCTTCTTTCTAGTTTTGAACGGAAGATATTTCCTTTTTCACCATAGCCCTCTATGGGCTTCCAAATATCCCTTTGCCAATTCCACAAGAACAGCCTTAGCGAAAGGCATCTTGAAGGGAATGATGTAACTCTGTGAGATGAATTAACAGAACACAGAGCAGTTTCTCAGAAAGCTTCCTTCCAGTATTGAACGGAATATATTTTCTTTTTCACCATAGTCCTCTATGGGCTTCCAAATATCCCTTTTCCAATTCCACAAGAACAGCCTTAGCGAAAGGCTTCTTGAAGGTAAAGATGTAACTCTATGAAATGAATTCAGAGAACACAGAGCTGTTTCTCAGAAAGCTTCTTTCCAGTTTTGAACGGAAGATATTTCCTTTTTCACCATAGCCCTCTATGGGCTTCCAAATATCCCTTTACCAATTCCACAAGAACAGCCTTAGCGAAAGGCTTCTTGAAGGGAAAGATGTAATTCTGTGAGATGAATTAACAGAACACAGAGCAGTTTCTCAGAAAGCTTCTTTCCAGTTTTGAACGGAAGATATTTCCTTTTTCACCATAGCCCTCTAGGGCCTTCCACATATCCCTTTGTCAATTCCACAAGAACAGCCTTAGCGAAAGGCTTCTTGAAGGGAAAGATGTAACTCTGTGAGATGAATTCACAGAACACAGAGCAGTTTCTCAAAAGCTTCTTTCCAGTTTTGAACGGAAGATATTTCCTTTTTCAGCATAGCCCACTATGGGCTTCCAAATATCCCTTTGACAATTCCACAAGAACAGCCTTAGCGAAAGGCTTCTTGAAGGGAAAGATGTAACTCTGTGAGATGAATTAACAGAACACAGAGCAGTTTCTCAGAAAGCTTCTTTCCAGTTTTGAACGGAAGACATTTCCTTTTTCACCGTAGCCCTCTGTGGGCTTCCAAATATCCCTTTGCCAATTCCACAAGAACAGCCTTAGCGAAAGGCATCTTGAAGGGAATGATGTAACTCTGTGAGATGAATTAACAGAACACAGAGTAGTTTCTCAGAAAGCTTCTTTCCAGTTTTGAAAGGAAGATATTTCCTTTTTCACCATTGCCCTCTAAGGGCTTCCAAATATCCCTTTGCCCATTCCACAAGAACAGCCTTAGCGAAAGGCTTCGTGAAGGGAAAGATGTAACTCTGTGAGATGAATTCACAGAACACAGAGCAGTTTCTCAGAAAGCTTCTTTCTAGTTTTGAACGGAAGATATTTCCTTTTTCACCATAGCCCTCTATGGGCTTCCAAATATCCCTTTGCCAATTCCACATGAACAGCCTTAGCGAAAGGCTTCTTGAAGGGAAAGATGTAACTCTGTGAGATGAATTAACAGAACACAGAGCAGTTTCTCAGAAAGCTTCTTTCCAGTTTTAAACGGAAGATATTTTGTTTTTCACCGTAGCCCTCTATGGGCTTCCAAATATCCCTTTGCGAATTCCACAAGAACAGCCTTAGCGCAAGGATTCTTGAAGGGAAAGATGTAACTCTGTGAGATGAATTAACAGAACACAGAGCAGTTTCTCAGAGAGCTTCTTTCCGCTTTTGAACGGAAGTTATTTCCTTTTTCACCATAGCCCTCTATGGGCTTCCAAATATCCCTTTGCCAATTCCACAAGAACAGCGTTAGCGAAAGGCTTCTTGAAGGGGAAGGTGTAACACTGTGAGATGAATTCACAGAACACAGAGCAGTTTCTCAGAAAGCTTCTTTCCAGATTTGAACGGAACATATTTCCTTTTTCACCATAGCCCTCTATGGGCTTCCAAATATCCCTTTGCCAATTCCACAAGAACAGCCTTCGCGAAAGGCTTCTTGAAGGGAAAGATGTAACTCTGTGAGATGAATTAACAGAACACAGAGCAGTTTCTCAGAAAGCTTCTTTCCAGTTTTGAACGGAAGATATTTCCTTTTTCACCATAGCCCTCTACGGGCTTCCAAATATCCCTTTGCCAATTCCACAAGAACAGCCTTAGCGAAAGGCTTCTTGAAGGGAAATATGTAACTCTGTGAGATGAATTAACAGAACACAGAGCAGTTTCTCAGAAAGCTTCTTTCCAGTTTTGAACGGAAGATATTTCCTTTTTCACCATAGCCCTCTATGGGCTTCCAAATATCCCTTTACCAATTCCACAAGAACAGCCTTAGCGATAGGCTTCTTGAAGGGAAAGATGTAATTCTGTGAGATGTATTAACAGAACACAGAGCAGTTTCTCAGAAAGCTTCTTTCCAGTTTTGAACGGAAGATATTTCCTTTTTCACCATAGCCCTCTATGGCCTTCCAAATATCCCTTTGCCAATTCCACAAGAACAGCCTTAGCGAAAGGCTTCTTGAAGGGAAAGATGTAACTCTGTGAGATGAATTCACAGAACACAGAGCAGTTTCTCAAAAGCTTCTTTCCAGTTTTGAACGGAAGATATTTCCTTTTTCAGCATAGCCCACTATGGGCTTCCAAATATCCCTTTGACAATTCCACAAGAACAGCCTTAGCGAAAGGCTTCTTGAAGGGATAGATGTAACTCTGTGAGATGAATTAACAGAACACAGAGCAGTTTCTCAGAAAGCTTCTTTCCAGTTTTGAACGGAAGATATTTCCTTTTTCACCGTAGCCCTCTATGGGCTTCCAAATATCCCTTTGCCAATTCCACAAGAACAGCCTTAGCGAAAGGCATCTTGAAGGGAATGATGTAACTCTGTGAGATGAATTAACAGAACACAGAGCAGTTTCTCAGAAAGCTTCTTTCCAGTATTGAACGGAATATATTTCCTTTTTCACCATAGTCCTCTATGTGCTTCCAAATATCCCTTTTCCAATTCCACAAGAACAGCCTTAGCGAAAGGCTTCTTGAAGGGAAAGATGTAACTCTATGAAATGAATTCAGAGAACACAGAGCAGTTTCTCAGAAAGCTTCTTTCCAGTTTTGAACGGAAGATATTTCCTTTTTCACCATAGCCCTCTATGGGCTTCCAAATATCCCTTTGCCCATTCCACAAGAACAGCCTTAGCGAAAGGCTTCGTGAAGGGAAAGATGTAAGTCTGTGAGATGAATTCACAGAACACAGAGCAGTTTCTCAGAAAGCTTCTTTCTAGTTTTGAACGGAAGATATTTCCTTTTTCACCATAGCCCTCTATGGGCTTCCAAATATCCCTTTGCCAATTCCACAAGAACAGCCTTAGCGAAAGGCTTCTTGAAGGGAAAGATTTAACTCTGTGAGATGAATTCACAGAACACAGAGCAGTTTCTCAGAAAGCTTCTTTCAGTTTTAAACGGAAGATATTTCGTTTTTCACCGTAGCCCTCTATGGGCTTCCAAATATCCCTTTGCGAATTCCACAAGAACAGCCTTAGCGAAAGGTTTCTTGAAGGGAAAGATGTAACTCTGTGAGATGAATTAACAGAACACAGAGCAGTATCTCAGAAAGCTTCTTTCCGCTTTTGAACGGAAGATATTTCCTTTTTCACCATAGCCCTCTATGGGCTTCCAAATATCCCTTTGCCAATTCCACAAGAACAGCGTTAGCGAAAGGCTTCTTGAAGGGGAAGGTGTAACTCTGTGAAATGCATTCACAGAACACAGACCAGTTTCTCAGAAAGCTTCTTTCCAGTTTTGAACGAAACATATTTCCTTTTTCAGCGTAGCCCTCTATGGGCTTCCAAATATCCCTTTGCCAATTCCACAAGAACAGCCTTAGCGAAAGGCTTCTTGAAGGGAAAGATGTAACTCTGTGAGATGAATTAACAGAACACAGAGCAGTTTCTCAGAAAGCTTCTTTCCAGTTTTGAACGGAAGATATTTCCTTTTTCACCATAGCCCTCTATGGGCTTCCAAATATCCCTTTGCCAATTCCACAAGAACAGACTTAGCGAAAGGCTTCTTGAAGGGAAAGATGTAACTCTGTGAGATGAATTCACAGAACACAGAGCAGTTTCTCAGAAAGCTTCTTTCTAGTTTTGAACGGAAGATATTTCCTTTTTCACCATAGCCCTCTATGGGCTTCCAAATATCCCTTTGCCAATTCCACAAGAACAGCCTTAGCGAAAGGCATCTTGAAGGGAATGATGTAACTCTGTGAGATGAATTAACAGAACACAGAGCAGTTTCTCAGAAAGCTTCTTTCCAGTATTGAACGGAATATATTTTCTTTTTCACCATAGTCCTCTATGGGCTTCCAAATATCCCTTTTCCAATTCCACAAGAACAGCCTTAGCGAATGGCTTCTTGAAGGTAAAGATGTAACTCTATGAAATGAATTCAGAGAACACAGAGCTGTTTCTCAGAAAGCTTCTTTCCAGTTTTGAACGGAAGATATTTCCTTTTTCACCATAGCCCTCTATGGGCTTCCAAATATCCCTTTACCAATTCCACAAGAACAGCCTTAGCGAAAGGCTTCTTGAAGGGAAAGATGTAATTCTGTGAGATGAATTAACAGAACACAGAGCAGTTTCTCAGAAAGCTTCTTTCCAGTTTTGAACGGAAGATATTTCCTTTTTCACCATAGCCCTCTAGGGCCTTCCAAATATCCCTTTGTCAATTCCACAAGAACAGCCTTAGAGAAAGGCTTCTTGAAGGGAAAGATGTAACTCTGTGAGATGAATTCACAGAACACAGAGCAGTTTCTCAAAAGCTTCTTTCCAGTTTTGAACGGAAGATATTTCCTTTTTCAGCATAGCCCACTATGGGCTTCCAAATATCCCTTTGACAATTCCACAAGAACAGCCTTAGCGAAAGGCTTCTTGAAGGGAAAGATGTAACTCTGTGAGATGAATTAACAGAACACAGAGCAGTTTCTCAGAAAGCTTCTTTCCAGTTTTGAACGGAAGATATTTCCTTTTTCACCGTAGCCCTCTGTGGGCTTCCAAATATCCCTTTGCCAATTCCACAAGAACAGCCTTAGCGAAAGGCATCTTGAAGGGAATGATGTAACTCTGTGAGATGAATTAACAGAACACAGAGCAGTTTCTCAGAAAGCTTCTTTCCAGTTTTGAAAGGAAGATATTTCCTTTTTCACCATAGCCCTCTAAGGGCTTCCAAATATCCCTTTGCCCATTCCACAAGAACAGCCTTAGCGAAAGGCTTCGTGAAGGGAATGATGTAAGTCTGTGAGATGAATTCACAGAACACAGAGCAGTTTCTCAGAAAGCTTCTTTCTAGTTTTGAACGGAAGATATTTCCTTTTTCACCATAGCAATCTATCGGCTTCCAAATATCCCTTTGCCAATTCCACATGAACAGCCTTAGCGAAAGGCTTCTTGAAGGGAAAGATGTAACTCTGTGAGATGAATTAACAGAACACAGAGCAGTTTCTCAGAAAGCTTCTTTCCAGTTTTAAACGGAAGATATTTTGTTTTTCACCGTAGCCCTCTATGGGCTTCCAAATATCCCTTTGCGAATTCCACAAGAACAGCCTTAGCGCAAGGATTCTTGAAGGGAAAGATGTAACTCTGTGAGATGAATTAACAGAACACAGAGCAGTTTCTCAGAGACCTTCTTTCCGCTTTTGAACGGAAGTTATTTCCTTTTTCACCATAGCCCTCTATGGGCTTCCAAATATCCCTTTGCCAATTCCACAAGAACAGCGTTAGCGAAAGGCTTCTTGAAGGGGAAGGTGTAACACTGTGAGATGAATTCACAGAACACAGAGCAGTTTCTCAGAAAGCTTCTTTCCAGATTTGAACGGAACATATTTCCTTTTTCACCATAGCCCTCTATGGGCTTCCAAATATCCCTTTGCCAATTCCACAAGAACAGCCTTCGCGAAAGGCTTCTTGAAGGGAAAGATGTAACTCTGTGAGATGAATTAACAGAACACAGAGCAGTTTCTCAGAAAGCTTCTTTCCAGTTTTGAACGGAAGATATTTCCTTTTTCACCATAGCCCTCTACGGGCTTCCAAATATCCCTTTGCCAATTCCACAAGAACAGCCTTAGCGAAAGGCTTCTTGAAGGGAAATATGTAACTCTGTGAGATGAATTAACAGAACACAGAGCAGTTTCTCAGAAAGCTTCTTTCCAGTTTTGAACGGAAGATATTTCCTTTTTCACCATAGCCCTCTATGGGCTTCCAAATATCCCTTTGCCAATTCCACAAAAACAGCCTTAGCGAAAGGCTTCTTGAAGGGAAAGATGTAACTCTGTGAGATGAATAAACAGAACACAGAGACGTTTCTCAGAAAGCTTCTTTCCAGTTTTGAACGGAAGATATTTCCTTTTTCACCATAGCCCTCTATGGGCTTCCAAATATCCCTTTACCAATTCCACAAGAACAGCCTTAGCGATAGGCTTCTTGAAGGGAAAGATGTAATTCTGTGAGATGAATTAACAGAACACAGAGCAGTTTCTCAGAAAGCTTCTTTCCAGTTTTGAACGGAAGATATTTCCTTTTTCACCATAGCCCTCTATGGCCTTCCAAATATCCCTTTGCCAATTCCACAAGAAGAGCCTTAGCGAAAGGCTTCTTGAAGGGAAAGATGTAACTCTGTGAGATGAATTCACAGAACACAGAGCAGTTTCTCAAAAGCTTCTTTCCAGTTTTGAACGGAAGATATTTCCTTTTTCAGCATAGCCCACTATGGGCTTCCAAATATCCCTTTGACAATTCCACAAGAACAGCCTTAGCGAAAGGCTTCTTGAAGGGATAGATGTAACTCTGTGAGATGAATTAACAGAACACAGAGCAGTTTCTCAGAAAGCTTCTTTCCAGTTTTGAACGGAAGATATTTCCTTTTTCACCGTAGCCCTCTATGGGCTTCCAAATATCCCTTTGCCAATTCCACAAGAACAGCCTTAGCGAAAGGCATCTTGAAGGGAATGATGTAACTCTGTGAGATGAATTAACAGAACACACAGCAGTTTCTCAGAAAGCTTCTTTCCAGTATTGAACGGAATATATTTCCTTTTTCACCATAGTCCTCTATGTGCTTCCAAATATCCCTTTTCCAATTCCACAAGAACAGCCTTAGCAAAAGGCTTCTTGAAGGGAAAGATGTAACTCTATGAAATGAATTCAGAGAACACAGAGCAGTTTCTCAGAAAGCTTCTTTCCAGTTTTGAACGGAAGATATTTCCTTTTTCACCATAGCCCTCTATGGGCTTCCAAATATCCCTTTGCCCATTCCACAAGAACAGCCTTAGCGAAAGGCTTCGTGAAGGGAAAGATGTAAGTCTGTGAGATGAATTCACAGAACACAGAGCAGTTTCTCAGAAAGCTTCTTTCTAGTTTTGAACGGAAGATATTTCCTTTTTCACCATAGCCCTCTATGGGCTTCCAAATATCCCTTTGCCAATTCCACAAGAACAGCCTTAGCGAAAGGCTTCTTGAAGGGAAAGATTTAACTCTGTGAGATGAATTAACAGAACACAGAGCAGTTTCTCAGAAAGCTTCTTTCAGTTTTAAACGGAAGATATTTCGTTTTTCACCGTAGCCCTCTATGGGCTTCCAAATATCCCTTTGCGAATTCCACAAGAACAGCCTTAGCGAAAGGCTTCTTGAAGGGAAAGATGTAACTCTGTGAGATGAATTAACAGAACACAGAGCAGTATCTCAGAAAGCTTCTTTCCGCTTTTGAACGGAAGATATTTCCTTTTTCACCATAGCCCTCTATGGGCTTCCAAATATCCCTTTGCCAATTCCACAAGAACAGCGTTAGCGAAAGGCTTCTTGAAGGGGAAGGTGTAACTCTGTGAAATGCATTCACAGAACACAGAGCAGTTTCTCAGAAAGCTTCTTTCCAGTTTTGAACGAAACATATTTCCTTTTTCAGCGTTGCCCTCTATGGGCTTCCAAATATCCCTTTGCCAATTCCACAAGAACAGACTTAGCGAAAGGCTTCTTGAAGGGAAAGATGTAACTCTGTGAGATGAATTCACAGAACACAGAGCAGTTTCTCAGAAAGCTTCTTTCTAGTTTTGAACGGAAGATATTTCCTTTTTCACCATAGCCCTCTATGGGCTTCCAAATATCCCTTTGCCAATTCCACAAGAACAGCCTTAGCGAAAGGCATCTTGAAGGGAATGATGTAACTCTGTGAGATGAATTAACAGAACACAGAGCAGTTTCTCAGAAAGCTTCTTTCCAGTATTGAACGGAATATATTTTCTTTTTCACCATAGTCCTCTATGGGCTTCCAAATATCCCTTTTCCAATTCCACAAGAACAGCCTTAGCGAAAGGCTTCTTGAAGGTAAAGATGTAACTCTATGAAATGAATTCAGAGAACACAGAGCTGTTTCTCAGAAAGCTTCTTTCCAGTTTTGAACGGAAGATATTTCCTTTTTCACCATAGCCCTCTATGGGCTTCCAAATATCCCTTTACCAATTCCACAAGAACAGCCTTAGCGAAAGGCTTCTTGAAGGGAAAGATGTAATTCTGTGAGATGAATTAACAGAACACAGAGCAGTTTCTCAGAAAGCTTCTTTCCAGTTTTGAACGGAAGATATTTCCTTTTTCACCATAGCCCTCTAGGGCCTTCCAAATATCCCTTTGTCAATTCCACAAGAACAGCCTTAGCGAAAGGCTTCTTGAAGGGAAAGATGTAACTCTGTGAGATGAATTCACAGAACACAGAGCAGTTTCTCAAAAGCTTCTTTCCAGTTTTGAACGGAAGATATTTCCTTTTTCAGCATAGCCCACTATGGGCTTCCAAATATCCCTTTGACAATTCCACAAGAACAGCCTTAGCGAAAGGCTTCTTGAAGGGAAAGATGTAACTCTGTGAGATGAATTAACAGAACACAGAGCAGTTTCTCAGAAAGCTTCTTTCCAGGTTTGAACGGAAGATATTTCCTTTTTCACCGTAGCCCTCTGTGGGCTTCCAAATATCCCTTTGCCAATTCCACAAGAACAGCCTTAGCGAAAGGCATCTTGAAGGGAATGATGTAACTCTGTGAGATGAATTAACAGAACACAGAGCAGTTTCTCAGAAAGCTTCTTTCCAGTTTTGAAAGGAAGATATTTCCTTTTTCACCATTGCCCTCTAAGGGCTTCCAAATATCCCTTTGCCCATTCCACAAGAACAGCCTTAGCGAAAGGCTTCGTGAAGGGAAAGATGTAACTCTGTGAGATGAATTCACAGAACACAGAGCAGTTTCTCAGAAAGCTTCTTTCTAGTTTTGAACGGAAGATATTTCCTTTTTCACCATAGCCCTCTATGGGCTTCCAAATATCCCTTTGCCAATTCCACATGAACAGCCTTAGCGAAAGGCTTCTTGAAGGGAAAGATGTAACTCTGTGAGATGAATTAACAGAACACAGAGCAGTTTCTCAGAAAGCTTCTTTCCAGTTTTAAACGGAAGATATTTTGTTTTTCACCGTAGCCCTCTATGGGCTTCCAAATATCCCTTTGCGAATTCCACAAGAACAGCCTTAGCGCAAGGATTCTTGAAGGGAAAGATGTAACTCTGTGAGATGAATTAACAGAACACAGAGCAGTTTCTCAGAGAGCTTCTTTCCGCTTTTGAACGGAAGTTATTTCCTTTTTCACCATAGCCCTCTATGGGCTTCCAAATATCCCTTTGCCAATTCCACAAGAACAGCGTTAGCGAAAGGCTTCTTGAAGGGGAAGGTGTAACACTGTGAGATGAAATCACAGAACACAGAGCAGTTTCTCAGAAAGCTTCTTTCCAGATTTGAACGGAACATATTTCCTTTTTCACCATAGCCCTCTATGGGCTTCCAAATATCCCTTTGCCAATTCCACAAGAACAGCCTTCGCGAAAGGCTTCTTGAAGGGAAAGATGTAACTCTGTGAGATGAATTAACAGAACACAGAGCAGTTTCTCAGAAAGCTTCTTTCCAGTTTTGAACGGAAGATATTTCCTTTTTCACCATAGCCCTCTACGGGCTTCCAAATATCCCTTTGCCAATTCCACAAGAACAGCCTTAGCGAAAGGCTTCTTGAAGGGAAATATGTAACTCTGTGAGATGAATTAACAGAACACAGAGCAGTTTCTCAGAAAGCTTCTTTCCAGTTTTGAACGGAAGATATTTCCTTTTTCACCATAGCCCTCTATGGGCTTCCAAATATCCCTTTACCAATTCCACAAGAACAGCCTTAGCGATAGGCTTCTTGAAGGGAAAGATGTAATTCTGTGAGATGTATTAACAGAACACAGAGCAGTTTCTCAGAAAGCTTCTTTCCAGTTTTGAACGGAAGATATTTCCTTTTTCACCATAGCCCTCTATGGCCTTCCAAATATCCCTTTGCCAATTCCACAAGAACAGCCTTAGCGAAAGGCTTCTTGAAGGGAAAGATGTAACTCTGTGAGATGAATTCACAGAACACAGAGCAGTTTCTCAAAAGCTTCTTTCCAGTTTTGAACGGAAGATATTTCCTTTTTCAGCATAGCCCACTATGGGCTTCCAAATATCCCTTTGACAATTTCACAAGAACAGCCTTAGCGAAAGGCTTCTTGAAGGGATAGATGTAACTCTGTGAGATGAATTAACAGAACACAGAGCAGTTTCTCAGAAAGCTTCTTTCCAGTTTTGAACGGAAGATATTTCCTTTTTCACCGTAGCCCTCTATGGGCTTCCAAATATCCCTTTGCCAATTCCACAAGAACAGCCTTAGCGAAAGGCATCTTGAAGGGAATGATGTAACTCTGTGAGATGAATTAACAGAACACACAGCAGTTTCTCAGAAAGCTTCTTTCCAGTATTGAACGGAATATATTTCCTTTTTCACCATAGTCCTCTATGTGCTTCCAAATATCCCTTTTCCAATTCCACAAGAACAGCCTTAGCGAAAGGCTTCTTGAAGGGAAAGATGTAACTCTGTGAGATGAATTAACAGAACACAGAGCAGTTTCTCAGAAAGCTTCTTTCCAGTTTTAAACGGAAGATATTTTGTTTTTCACCGTAGCCCTCTATGGGCTTCCAAATATCCCTTTGCGAATTCCACAAGAACAGCCTTAGCGCAAGGATTCTTGAAGGGAAAGATGTAACTCTGTGAGATGAATTAACAGAACACAGAGCAGTTTCTCAGAGACCTTCTTTCCGCTTTTGAACGGAAGTTATTTCCTTTTTCACCATAGCCCTCTATGGGCTTCCAAATATCCCTTTGCCAATTCCACAAGAACAGTGTTAGCGAAAGGCTTCTTGAAGGGGAAGGTGTAACACTGTGAGATGAATTCACAGAACACAGAGCAGTTTCTCAGAAAGCTTCTTTCCAGATTTGAACGGAACATATTTCCTTTTTCACCATAGCCCTCTATGGGCTTCCAAATATCCCTTTGCCAATTCCACAAGAACAGCCTTCGCGAAAGGCTTCTTGAAGGGAAAGATGTAACTCTGTGAGATGAATTAACAGAACACAGAGCAGTTTCTCAGAAAGCTTCTTTCCAGTTTTGAACGGAAGATATTTCCTTTTTCACCATAGCCCTCTACGGGCTTCCAAATATCCCTTTGCCAATTCCACAAGAACAGCCTTAGCGAAAGGCTTCTTGAAGGGAAATATGTAACTCTGTGAGATGAATTAACAGAACACAGAGCAGTTTCTCAGAAAGCTTCTTTCCAGTTTTGAACGGAAGATATTTCCTTTTTCACCATAGCCCTCTATGGGCTTCCAAATAACCCTTTGCCAATTCCACAAAAACAGCCTTAGCGAAAGGCTTCTTGAAGGGAAAGATGTAACTCTGTGAGATGAATAAACAGAACACAGAGCCGTTTCTCAGAAAGCTTCTTTCCAGTTTTGAACGGAAGATATTTCCTTTTTCACCATAGCCCTCTATGGGCTTCCAAATATCCCTTTACCAATTCCACAAGAACAGCCTTAGCGATAGGCTTCTTGAAGGGAAAGATGTAATTCTGTGAGATGAATTAACAGAACACAGAGCAGTTTCTCAGAAAGCTTCTTTCCAGTTTTGAACGGAAGATATTTCCTTTTTCACCATAGCCCTCTATGGCCTTCCAAATATCCCTTTGCCAATTCCACAAGAAGAGCCTTAGCGAAAGGCTTCTTGAAGGGAAAGATGTAACTCTGTGAGATGAATTCACAGAACACAGAGCAGTTTCTCAAAAGCTTCTTTCCAGTTTTGAACGGAAGATATTTCCTTTTTCAGCATAGCCCACTATGGGCTTCCAAATATCCCTTTGACAATTCCACAAGAACAGCCTTAGCGAAAGGCTTCTTGAAGGGATAGATGTAACTCTGTGAGATGAATTAACAGAACACAGAGCAGTTTCTCAGAAAGCTTCTTTCCAGTTTTGAACGGAAGATATTTCCTTTTTCACCGTAGCCCTCTATGGGCTTCCAAATATCCCTTTGCCAATTCCACAAGAACAGCCTTAGCGAAAGGCATCTTGAAGGGAATGATGTAACTCTGTGAGATGAATTAACAGAACACACAGCAGTTTCTCAGAAAGCTTCTTTCCAGTATTGAACGGAATATATTTCCTTTTTCACCATAGGCCTCTATGTGCTTCCAAATATCCCTTTTCCAATTCCACAAGAACAGCCTTAGCGAAAGGCTTCTTGAAGGGAAAGATGTAACTCTATGAAATGAATTCAGAGAACACAGAGCAGTTTCTCAGAAAGCTTCTTTCCAGTTTTGAACGGAAGATATTTCCTTTTTCACCATAGCCCTCTATGGGCTTCCAAATATCCCTTTGCCCATTCCACAAGAACAGCCTTAGCGAAAGGCTTCGTGAAGGGAAAGATGTAAGTCTGTGAGATGAATTCACAGAACACAGAGCAGTTTCTCAGAAAGCTTCTTTCTAGTTTTGAACGGAAGATATTTCCTTTTTCACCACAGCCCTCTATGGGCTTCCAAATATCCCTTTGCCAATTCCACAAGAACAGCCTTAGCGAAAGGCTTCTTGAAGGGAAAGATTTAACTCTGTGAGATGAATTAACAGAACACAGAGCAGTTTCTCAGAAAGCTTCTTTCAGTTTTAAACGGAAGATATTTCGTTTTTCACCGTAGCCCTCTATGGGCTTCCAAATATCCCTTTGCGAATTCCACAAGAACAGCCTTAGCGAAAGGCTTCTTGAAGGGAAAGATGTAACTCTGTGAGATGAATTAACAGAACACAGAGCAGTATCTCAGAAAGCTTCTTTCCGCTTTTGAACGGAAGATATTTCCTTTTTCACCATAGCCCTCTATGGGCTTCCAAATATCCCTTTGCCAATTCCACAAGAACAGCGTTAGCGAAAGGCTTCTTGAAGGGGAAGGTGTAACTCTGTGAAATGCATTCACAGAACACAGAGCAGTTTCTCAGAAAGCTTCTTTCCAGTTTTGAACGAAACATATTTCCTTTTTCAGCGTTGCCCTCTATGGGCTTCCAAATATCCCTTTGCCAATTCCACAAGAACAGACTTAGCGAAAGGCTTCTTGAAGGTAAAGATGTAACTCTATGAAATGAATTCAGAGAACACAGAGCTGTTTCTCAGAAAGCTTCTTTCCAGTTTTGAACGGAAGATATTTCCTTTTTCACCATAGCCCTCTATGGGCTTCCAAATATCCCTTTACCAATTCCACAAGAACAGCCTTAGCGAAAGGCTTCTTGAAGGGAAAGATGTAATTCTGTGAGATGAATTAACAGAACACAGAGCAGTTTCTCAGAAAGCTTCTTTCCAGTTTTGAACGGAAGATATTTCCTTTTTCACCATAGCCCTCTAGGGCCTTCCAAATATCCCTTTGTCAATTCCACAAGAACAGCCTTAGCGAAAGGCTTCTTGAAGGGAAAGATGTAACTCTGTGAGATGAATTCACAGAACACAGAGCAGTTTCTCAAAAGCTTCTTTCCAGTTTTGAACGGAAGATATTTCCTTTTTCAGCATAGCCCACTATGGGCTTCCAAATATCCCTTTGACAATTCCACAAGAACAGCCTTAGCGAAAGGCTTCTTGAAGGGAAAGATGTAACTCTGTGAGATGAATTAACAGAACACAGAGCAGTTTCTCAGAAAGCTTCTTTCCAGTTTTGAACGGAAGATATTTCCTTTTTCACCGTAGCCCTCTATGGGCTTCCAAATATCCCTTTGCCAATTCCACAAGAACAGCCTTAGCGAAAGGCATCTTGAAGGGAATGATGTAACTCTGTGAGATGAATTAACAGAACACAGAGCAGTTTCTCAGAAAGCTTCTTTCCAGTTTTGAAAGGAAGATATTTCCTTTTTCACCATTGCCCTCTAAGGGCTTCCAAATATCCCTTTGCCCATTCCACAAGAACAGCCTTAGCGAAAGGCTTCGTGAAGGGAAAGATGTAACTCTGTGAGATGAATTCACAGAACACAGAGCAGTTTCTCAGAAAGCTTCTTTCTAGTTTTGAACGGAAGATATTTCCTTTTTCACCATAGCCCTCTATGGGCTTCCAAATATCCCTTTGCCAATTCCACATGAACAGCCTTAGCGAAAGGCTTCTTGAAGGGAAAGATGTAACTCTGTGAGATGAATTAACAGAACACAGAGCAGTTTCTCAGAAAGCTTCTTTCCAGTTTTAAACGGAAGATATTTTGTTTTTCACCGTAGCCCTCTATGGGCTTCCAAATATCCCTTTGCGAATTCCACAAGAACAGCCTTAGCGCAAGGATTCTTGAAGGGAAAGATGTAACTCTGTGAGATGAATTAACAGAACACAGAGCAGTTTCTCAGAGAGCTTCTTTCCGCTTTTGAACGGAAGTTATTTCCTTTTTCACCATAGCCCTCTATGGGCTTCCAAATATCCCTTTGCCAATTCCACAAGAACAGCGTTAGCGAAAGGCTTCTTGAAGGGGAAGGTGTAACACTGTGAGATGAAATCACAGAACACAGAGCAGTTTCTCAGAAAGCTTCTTTCCAGATTTGAACGGAACATATTTCCTTTTTCACCATAGCCCTCTATGGGCTTCCAAATATCCCTTTGCCAATTCCACAAGAACAGCCTTCGCGAAAGGCTTCTTGAAGGGAAAGATGTAACTCTGTGAGATGAATTAACAGAACACAGAGCAGTTTCTCAGAAAGCTTCTTTCCAGTTTTGAACGGAAGATATTTCCTTTTTCACCATAGCCCTCTACGGGCTTCCAAATATCCCTTTGCCAATTCCACAAGAACAGCCTTAGCGAAAGGCTTCTTGAAGGGAAATATGTAACTCTGTGAGATGAATTAACAGAACACAGAGCAGTTTCTCAGAAAGCTTCTTTCCAGTTTTGAACGGAAGATATTTCCTTTTTCACCATAGCCCTCTATGGGCTTCCAAATATCCCTTTACCAATTCCACAAGAACAGCCTTAGCGATAGGCTTCTTGAAGGGAAAGATTTAATTCTGTGAGATGTATTAACAGAACACAGAGCAGTTTCTCAGAAAGCTTCTTTCCAGTTTTGAACGGAAGATATTTCCTTTTTCACCATAGCCCTTTATGGCCTTCCAAATATCCCTTTGCCAATTCCACAAGAACAGCCTTAGCGAAAGGCTTCTTGAAGGGAAAGATGTAACTCTGTGAGATGAATTCACAGAACACAGAGCAGTTTCTCAAAAGCTTCTTTCCAGTTTTGAACGGAAGATATTTCCTTTTTCAGCATAGCCCACTATGGGCTTCCAAATATCCCTTTGACAATTCCACAAGAACAGCCTTAGCGAAAGGCTTCTTGAAGGGATAGATGTAACTCTGTGAGATGAATTAACAGAACACAGAGCAGTTTCTCAGAAAGCTTCTTTCCAGTTTTGAACGGAAGATATTTCCTTTTTCACCGTAGCCCTCTATGGGCTTCCAAATATCCCTTTGCCAATTCCACAAGAACAGCCTTAGCGAAAGGCATCTTGAAGGGAATGATGTAACTCTGTGAGATGAATTAACAGAACACAGAGCAGTTTCTCAGAAAGCTTCTTTCCAGTATTGAACGGAATATATTTCCTTTTTCACCATAGTCCTCTATGTGCTTCCAAATATCCCTTTTCCAATTCCACAAGAACAGCCTTAGCGAAAGGCTTCTTGAAGGGAAAGATGTAACTCTATGAAATGAATTCAGAGAACACAGAGCAGTTTCTCAGAAAGCTTCTTTCCAGTTTTGAACGGAAGATATTTCCTTTTTCACCATAGCCCTCTATGGGCTTCCAAATATCCCTTTGCCCATTCCACAAGAACAGCCTTAGCGAAAGGCTTCGTGAAGGGAAAGATTTAAGTCTGTGAGATGAATTCACAGAACACAGAGCAGTTTCTCAGAAAGCTTCTTTCTAGTTTTGAACGGAAGATATTTCCTTTTTCACCATAGCCCTCTATGGGCTTCCAAATATCCCTTTGCCAATTCCACAAGAACAGCCTTAGCGAAAGGCTTCTTGAAGGGAAAGATTTAACTCTGTGAGATGAATTAACAGAACACAGAGCAGTTTCTCAGAAAGCTTCTTTCAGTTTTAAACGGAAGATATTTCGTTTTTCACCGTAGCCCTCTATGGGCTTCCAAATATCCCTTTGCGAATTCCACAAGAACAGCCTTAGCGAAAGGTTTCTTGAAGGGAAAGATGTAACTCTGTGAGATGAATTAACAGAACACAGAGCAGTATCTCAGAAAGCTTCTTTCCGCTTTTGAACGGAAGATATTTCCTTTTTCACCATAGCCCTCTATGGGCTTCCAAATATCCCTTTGCCAATTCCACAAGAACAGCGTTAGCGAAAGGCTTCTTGAAGGGGAAGGTGTAACTCTGTGAAATGCATTCACAGAACACAGACCAGTTTCTCAGAAAGCTTCTTTCCAGTTTTGAACGAAACATATTTCCTTTTTCAGCGTAGCCCTCTATGGGCTTCCAAATATCCCTTTGCCAATTCCACAAGAACAGCCTTAGCGAAAGGCTTCTTGAAGGGAAAGATGTAACTCTGTGAGATGAATTAACAGAACACAGAGCAGTTTCTCAGAAAGCTTCTTTCCAGTTTTGAACGGAAGATATTTCCTTTTTCACCATAGCCCTCTATGGGCTTCCAAATATCAATTTGCCAATTCCACAAGAACAGACTTAGCGAAAGGCTTCTTGAAGGGAAAGATGTAACTCTGTGAGATGAATTCACAGAACACAGAGCAGTTTCTCAGAAAGCTTCTTTCTAGTTTTGAACGGAAGATATTTCCTTTTTCACCATAGCCCTCTATGGGCTTCCAAATATCCCTTTGCCAATTCCACAAGAACAGCCTTAGCGAAAGGCATCTTGAAGGGAATGATGTAACTCTGTGAGATGAATTAACAGAACACAGAGCAGTTTCTCAGAAAGCTTCTTTCCAGTATTGAACGGAATATATTTTCTTTTTCACCATAGTCCTCTATGGGCTTCCAAATATCCCTTTTCCAATTCCACAAGAACAGCCTTAGCGAAAGGCTTCTTGAAGGTAAAGATGTAACTCTATGAAATGAATTCAGAGAACACAGAGCTGTTTCTCAGAAAGCTTCTTTCCAGTTTTGAACGGAAGATATTTCCTTTTTCACCATAGCCCTCTATGGGCTTCCAAATATCCCTTTGCCAATTCCACAAGAACAGCGTTAGCGAAAGGCTTCTTGAAGGGGAAGGTGTAACACTGTGAGATGAATTCACAGAACACAGAGCAGTTTCTCAGAAAGCTTCTTTCCAGATTTGAACGGAACATATTTCCTTTTTCACCATAGGCCTCTATGGGCTTCCAAATATCCCTTTGCCAATTCCACAAGAACAGCCTTCGCGAAAGGCTTCTTGAAGGGAAAGATGTAACTCTGTGAGATGAATTAACAGAACACAGAGCAGTTTCTCAGAAAGCTTCTTTCCAGTTTTGAACGGAAGATATTTCCTTTTTCACCATAGCCCTCTACGGGCTTCCAAATATCCCTTTGCCAATTCCACAAGAACAGCCTTAGCGAAAGGCTTCTTGAAGGGAAATATGTAACTCTGTGAGATGAATTAACAGAACACAGAGCAGTTTCTCAGAAAGCTTCTTTCCAGTTTTGAACGGAAGATATTTCCTTTTTCAACATAGCCCTCTATGGGCTTCCAAATATCCCTTTGCCAATTCCACAAGAACAGCCTTAGCGAAAGGCTTCTTGAAGGGAAAGATGTAACTCTGTGAGATGAATTAACAGAACACAGAGCAGTTTCTCAGAAAGCTTCTTTCCAGTTTTGAACGGAAGATATTTCCTTTTTCACCATAGCCCTCTATGGGCTTCCAAATATCCCTTTGCCAATTCCACAAGAACAGCCTTCGCGAAAGGCTTCTTGAAGGGAAAGATGTAAATCTGTGAGATGAAGTAACAGAACACAGAGCGGTTTCTCAGAAAGCTTCTTTCCAGTTTTGAACGGAAGATATTTCCTTTTTCACCATAGCCCTCTATGGGCTTCCAAATATCCCTTTGCCAATTCCACAAGAACAGCCCTAGCGAAAGGCTTCTAAAGGGAAATATGTAACTCTGTGAGATGAATTAACAGAACACAGAGTAGTTTCTCAGAAAGCTTGTTTCCAGTTTTGAACGGAAGATATTTCCTTTTTCACCATAGCCCTCTATGGGCTTTCAAATATCCCTTTGCCAATTCCACAAGAACAGCCTTAGCGAAAGGCTTCTTGAGGGGAAAGATGTAACTCTGTGAGATGAAGTAACAGAACACAGAGCAGTTTCTCAGAAAGCTTCTTTCCAGTTTTGAACGGAAGATATTCCCTTTTTCACCATAGCCCTCTATGGGCTTCCAAATATCCCTTTGCCACTTCCACAAGAACAGCCTTAGCGAAAGGCTTCTTGAAGGGAAAGATGTAACTCTGTGAGATGAATTAACAGAACACAGAGCAGTTTCTCAGAAAGATTCTTTCCAGTTTTGAACGAAAGATATTTCCTTTTTCACCATAGCCCTCTATGGGCTTCCAAATATCCCTTTGCCAATTCCACAAGAACAGCCTTAGCGAAAGACTTGTTGAAGGGAATGATGTAACTCTGTGAGATGAATTAACAGAACACAGAGCAGTTTCTCAGAAAGCCTCTTTCCAGTATTGAACGGAATATATTTCCTTTTTCACCATAGTCCTCTACGTGCTTCCAAATATCCCTTTTCCAATTCCACAAGAACAGCCTTAGCGAAAGGCTTCTTGAAGGGAAAGATGCAACTCTATGAAATGAATTCAGAGAACACAGAGCAGTTTCTCAGAAAGCTTCTTTCCAGTTTTGAACGGAAGATATTTCCTTTTTCACCATAGCCCTCTATGGGCTTCCAAATATCCCTTTGCCCATTCCACAAGAGCAGCCTTAGCGAAAGGCTTCTTGAAGGGAAAGATGTAACTCTGTGAGATGAATTAACAGAACACAGAGCAGTTTCTCAGAAAGCTTCTTTCCAGTTTTAAACGGAAGATATTTTGTTTTTCACCGTAGCCCTCTATGGGCTTCCAAATATCCCTTTGCGAATTCCACAAGAACAGCCTTAGCGCAAGGATTCTTGAAGGGAAAGATGTAACTCTGTGAGATGAATTAACAGAACACAGAGCAGTTTCTCAGAGAGCTTCTTTCCGCTTTTGAACGGAAGTTATTTCCTTTTTCACCATAGCCCTCTATGGGCTTCCAAATATCCCTTTGCCAATTCCACAAGAACAGCGTTAGCGAAAGGCTTCTTGAAGGGGAAGGTGTAACACTGTGAGATGAAATCACAGAACACAGAGCAGTTTCTCAGAAAGCTTCTTTCCAGATTTGAACGGAACATATTTCCTTTTTCACCATAGCCCTCTATGGGCTTCCAAATATCCCTTTGCCAATTCCACAAGAACAGCCTTCGCGAAAGGCTTCTTGAAGGGAAAGATGTAACTCTGTGAGATGAATTCACAGAACACAGAGCAGTTTCTCAGAAAGCTTCTTTCCAGTTTTGAACGGAAGATATTTCCTTTTTCACCATAGCCCTCTACGGGCTTCCAAATATCCCTTTGCCAATTCCACAAGAACAGCCTTAGCGAAAGGCTTCTTGAAGGGAAATATGTAACTCTGTGAGATGAATTAACAGAACACAGAGCAGTTTCTCAGAAAGCTTGTTTCCAGTTTTGAACGGAAGATATTTCCTTTTTCACCATAGCCCTGTATGGGCTTCCAAATATCCCTTTGCCAATTCCACAAGAACAGACTTCGCGAAAGGCTTCTTGAAGGGAAAGATGTAACTCTGTGAGATGAATTCACACAACACAGAGCCGTTTCTCAGAAAGCTTCTTTCCAGTTTTGAACGGAAGATATTTCCTTTTTCACCATAGCACTCTATGGGCTTCCAAATATCCCATTTCCAATTCCACAAGAACAGCCTTAGCGAAAGGCTTCTTGAAGGGAAAGATGTAACTCTGTGAGATGAATTAACAGAACACAGAGCAGTTTCTCAGAAAGCTTCTTTCCAGTTTTGAACGGAAGATATTTCCTTTTTCACCATAGCCCTCTATGGGCTTCCAAATATCCCTTTGCCCATTCCACAAGAGCAGCCTTAGCGAAAGGCTTCTTGAAGGGAAAGATGTAACTCTGTGAGATGAATTAACAGAACACAGAGCAGTTTCTCAGAAAGCTTCTTTCTAGTTTTGAACGGAAGATATTTCCTTTTTCACCATAGCCCTCTATGGGCTTCCAAATATCCCTTTGCCAATTCCACAAGAACAGCCTTAGCGAAAGGCTTCTTGAAGGGAAAGATGTAACTCTGTGAGATGAATTCACAGAACACAGAGCAGTTTCTCAAAAAGATTCTTTCCAGTTTTAAACGGAAGATATTTCGTTTTTCACCGTAGCCCTCTATGGGCTTCCAAATATCCCTTTGCGAATTCCACAAGAACAGCCTTAGCGCAAGGCTTCTTGAAGGGAAAGATGTAACTCTGTAAGATGAATTAACAGAACACAGAGCAGTTTCTCAGAAAGCTTCTTTCCAGTTTTGAACGGAAGATATTTCCTTTTTCAACATAGCCGTCTATGGGCTTCCAAATATCCCTTTGCCAATTCCACAAGAACAGCCTTAGCGAAAGGCTTCTTGAAGGGAAAGATGTAACTCTGTGAGATGAATTCACAGAACACAGAGCAGTTTCTCAGAAAGCTTCTTTCTCGTTTTGAACGGAAGATATTTCCTTTTTCACCATAGCCCTCTATGGGCTTCCAAATATCCCTTTGCCAATTCCACAAGAACAGCCTTAGCGAAAGGCTTCTTGAAGGGAAAGATGTAACTCTGTGAGATGAATTCACAGAACACAGAGCAGTTTCTCAAAAGCTTCTTTCCAGTTTTGAACGGAAGATATTTCCTTTTTCAGCATAGCCCTCTATGGGCTTCCAAATATCCCTTTGCCAATTCCACAAGAACAGCCTTAGCGAAAGGCTTCTTGAAGGGAAAGATGTAACTCTGTGAGATGAATTAACAGAACACAGAGCAGTTTCTCAGAAAGCTTCTTTCCACTTTTGAACGGTAGATATTTCCTTTTTCACCGTAGCCCTCTATGGGCTTCCAAATATCCCTTTGCCAATTCCACAAGAACAGCCTTAGCGAAAGGCATCTTGAAGGGAAAGATGTAACTCTGTGAGATGAATTAACAGAACACAGAGCAGTTTCTCAGAAAGCTTCTTTCCAGTATTGAACGGAATATATTTCCTTTTTCACCATAGTCCTCTATGGGCTTCCAAATATCCCTTTTCCAATTCCACAAGAAGAGCCTTAGCGAAAGGCTTCTTGAAGGGAAAGATGTAACTCTATGAAATGAATTCAGAGAACACAGAGCAGTTTCTCAGAAAGCTTCTTTCCAGTTTTGAACGGAAGATATTTCCTTTTTCACCATAGCCCTCCATGGGCTTCCAAATATCCCTTTGCGAATTCCACAAGAACAGCCTTAGCGCAAGGCTTCTTGAAGGGAAAGATGTAACTCTGTGAGATGAATTCACAGAACACAGAGCAGTTTCTCAGAAAGCTTCTTTCCAGTTTTGAACGGAAGATATTTCCTTTTTCACCATAGCCCACTACGGGCTTCCAAATATCCCTTTGCCAATTCCACAAGAACAGCCTTAGCGAAAGGCTTCTTGAAGGGAAAGATGTAACTCTGTGAGATGAATTAACAGAACACAGAGCAGTTTCTCAGAAAGCTTCTTTCCAGTTTTAAATGGAAGATATTTCGTTTTTCACCATAGCCCTCTATGGGCTTCCAAATATCCCTTTGGGAATTCCACAAGAACAGTGTTAACGCAAGGCTTCTTGAAGGGAAAGATGTAACTCTGAGAGATGAATTAACAGAACACAGAGCAGTTTCTCAGAAAGCTTGTTTCCAGTTTTGAACGGAAGATATTTCCTTTTTCAGCATAGCCCTCTATGGGCTTCCAAATATCCCTTTGCCCATTCCACAAGAACAGGCTTAGCGAAAGGCTTCTTGAAGGGAAAGATGTAACTCTGTGAGATGTATTAACAGAACACACAGCAGTTTCTCAGAAAGCTTCTTTCCAGTTTTGAACGGAAGATATTTCCTTTTTCACCATAGCCCTCTAAGGGATTCCAAATATCCCTTTGCCAATTCCACAAGAATAGCGTTTGCGAAAGGCTTCTTGAAGGGGAAGGTGTAACTCTGTGAGATGAATTCACAGAACACAGAGCAGTTTCTCAGAAAGCTTCTTTCCAGTTTTGAACGGAACATATTTCCTTTTTCAGCATAGCCCTCTAAGGGCTTCCAAATATCCCTTTGCCAATTCCACAAGAACAACCTTAGCGAAAGGCTACTTGAAGGGAAAGATGTAACTCTGTGAGATGAATTAACAGAACACAGAGCAGTTTCTCAGAAAGCTTCTTTCCAGTTTTGAACGGAAGATATTTCCTTTTTCACCATAGCCCTCTATGGGCTTCCAAATATCCCTTTGCCAATTCCACAAGAACAGCCTTAGCGAAAGGCTTCTTGAAGGGAAAGATGTAACTCTGTGAGATGAATTAACAGAACACAGAGCAGTTTCTCAGAAAGCTTCTTTCCAGTTTTGAACGGAAGGTATTTCCTTTTTCACCATAGCCCTCTATGGGCTTCCAAATATCCCTTTGCCAATTCCACAAAAACAGACTTAGCGAAAGGCTTCTTGAAGGGAAAGATGTAACTCTGTGAGATGAATTCACAGAACACAGAGCAGTTTCTCAGAAAGCTTCTTTCTAGTTTTGAACGGAAGATATTTCCTTTTTCACGATAGCCCTCTATGGGCTTCCAAATATCCCTTTGCCAATTCCACAAGAACAGCCTTAGCGAAAGGCATCTTGAAGGGAATGATGTAACTCTGTGAGATGAATTAACAGAACACAGAGCAGTTTCTCAGAAAGCTTCTTTCCAGTATTGAACGGAATATATTTCCTTTTTCACCATAGTCCTCTATGGGCATCCAAATATAACTTTTCCAATTCCACAAGAACAGCCTTAGCGAAAGGCTTCTTGAAGGTAAAGATGTAACTCTATGAAATGAATTCAGAGAACACAGAGCTGTTTCTCAGAAAGCTTCTTTCAAGTTTTGAACGGAAGATATTTCCTTTTTCACCATAGCCCTCTAGGGGCTTCCAAATATCCCTTTGCCAATTCCACAAGAACAGCCTTAGCGAAAGGCATCTTGAAGGGAATGATGTAACTCTGTGAGATGAATTAACAGAACACAGAGCAGTTTCTCAGAAAGCTTGTTTCCAGTTTTGAACGGAATATATTTCCTTTTTCACCATAGCCCTCTATGGGCTTCCAAATATCCCTTTGCCCATTCCACAAGAACAGCCTTAGCGAAAGGCTTCTTGAAGGGAAAGATTTAACTCTGTGAGATGTATTAACAGAACACAGAGCAGTTTCTCAGAAAGCTTCTTTCCAGTTTTGAACGGAAGATATTTCCTTTTTCACCATAGCCCTCTAAGGGATTCCAAATATCCCTTTTCCAATTCCACAAGAACAGCCTTAGCGAAAGGTTTCTTGAAGGGAAAGATGTAACTCTGTGAGATGAATTGACAGAACACAGAGCAGTTTCTCAGAAAGCTTCTTTCCAGTTTTGAACGGAAGATATTTCCTTTTTCACCACTGCCCTCTAAGGGCTTCCAAATATCCCTTTGCCAATTCCACAAGAACAGGCTTAGCGAAAGGCTTCTTGAAGGGAAAGTTGTAACTCTGTGAGATGAATTAACAGAACACAGAGCAGTTTCTCAGAAAGCTTCTTTCCACTTTTGAACGGAAGATATTTCCTTTTTCACCATAGCCCTCTATGGGCTTCCAAATATCCCTTTGCCAATTCCACAAGAACACCCTTAGCGAAAGGCTTCTTGAAGGTAAAGATGTAACTCTGTGAGATGAATTAACAGAACACAGAGCAGTTTCTCAGAAAGCTTCTTTCTAGTTTTGAACGGAAGATATTTCTTTTATCACCATTGCCCTCTATGGGCTTCCAAATATCCCTTTTACAATTCAACAAGAACAGCCTTAGCGAAAGGCTTCTTGAAGGGAAAGATGTAACTCTGTGAGATGAATTCACAGAACACAGAGCAGTTTCTCAGAAAGCTTCTTTCCAGTTTTGAACGGAAGATATTTCCTTTTTCACCATAGCCCTCTATGGGCTTCCAAATATCCCTTTGCCAATTCCACAAGAACAGCCTTAGCGAAAGGCTTCTTGAAGGTAAAGATGTAACTCTATGAAATGAATTCAGGGAACACAGAGCTGTTTCTCAGAAAGCTTCTTTCCAGTTTTGAACGGAAGATATTTCCTTTTTCACCATAGCCTTCTATGGGCTTCCAAATATAACTTTGCCAATTCCACAAGAACAGCCTTAGCAAAAGGCTTCTTGAAGGGAAAGATGTAACTCCGTGAGATGAATTCACAGAACACAGAGCAGTTTCTCAGAAAGCTTCTTTCTAGTTTTGAACGGAAGATATTTCCTTTTTCACCATAGCCCTCTATGGGCTTCCAAATATCCCTTTGCCAATTCCACAAGAACAGCCTTAGCGAAAGGCATCTTGAAGGGAATGATGTAACTCTGTGAGATGAATTAACAGAACACAGAGCAGTTTCTCAGAAAGCTTCTTTCCAGTATTGAACGGAATATATTTCCTTTTTCACCATTGTCCTCTAAGGGCTTCCAAATATCCCTTTGCCAATTCCACAAGAACAGCCTTAGCGAAAGGCTTCTTGAAGGTAAAGATGTAACTCTATGAAATGAATTCAGAGAACACAGAGCAGTTTCTCAGAAAGATTCTTTCCAGTTTTGAACGGAAGATATTTCCTTTTTCACCATAGCCCTCTATGGGCTTCCAAATATTACTTTGCCAATTCCACAAGAAAAGCCTTAGCGAAAGGCTTCTTGAAGGGAAAGATGTAACTCTGTGAGATGAATTAACAGAACCCAGAGCAGTTTCTCAGAAAGCTTCTTTGCAGTTTTGAACGGAAGATATTTCCTTTTTCACCATACCCTCTAAGGGCTTCCAAATATCCCTTTGAAAATTCCACAAGAACAGGCTTAGCGAAAGGCTTCTTGAAGGGAAAGTTGTAACTCTGTGAGATGAATTAACAGAACACAGAGCAGTTTCTCAGAAAGCTTCTTTCCACTTTCGAACGGAAGATATTTCCTTTTTCACCATAGCCCTCTATGGCCTTCCAAATATCCCTTTGCCAATTCCACAAGAACAGCCTTAGCGAAAGGCTTCTTGAAGGGAAAGATGTAACTCTGTGAGATGAATTAACAGAACACAGAGCAGTTACTCAGAAAGCTTCTTTCCAGTTTTGAACGGAAGATATTTCCTTTTTCACCGTAGCACTGTATGGGCTTCCTAATATCCCTTTGCCATTTCCACAAGAACAGCCTTAGCGAAAGGCATCTTGAAGGGAATGATGTAACTCTGTGAGATTAATTAACAGAACACAGAGCAGTTTCTCAGAAAGCTTCTTTCCAGTTTTGAAAGGAAGATATTTCCTTTTTCACCATAGCCCTCTAAGGGCTTCCAAATATCCCTTTGCCCATTCCACAAGAACAGCCTTAGCGAAAGGCTTCGTGAAGGGAAAGATGTAACTCTGTGAGATGAATTCACAGAACACAGAGCAGTTTCTCAGAAAGCTTCTTTCTAGTTTTGAACGGAAGATATTTCCTTTTTCACCATAGCCCTCTATGGGCTTCCAAATATCCCTTTGCCAATTCCACATGAACAGCCTTAGCGAAAGGCTTCTTGAAGGGAAAGATGTAACTCTGTGAGATGAATTAACAGAACACAGAGCAGTTTCTCAGAAAGCTTCTTTCCAGTTTTAAACGGAAGATATTTTGTTTTTCACCGTAGCCCTCTATGGGCTTCCAAATATCCCTTTGCGAATTCCACAAGAACAGCCTTAGCGCAAGGATTCTTGAAGGGAAAGATGTAACTCTGTGAGATGAATTAACAGAACACAGAGCAGTTTCTCAGAGAGCTTCTTTCCGCTTTTGAACGGAAGTTATTTCCTTTTTCACCATAGCCCTCTATGGGCTTCCAAATATCCCTTTGCCAATTCCACAAGAACAGCGTTAGCGAAAGGCTTCTTGAAGGGGAAGGTGTAACACTGTGAGATGAATTCACAGAACACAGAGCAGTTTCTCAGAAAGCTTCTTTCCAGATTTGAACGGAACATATTTCCTTTTTCACCATAGCCCTCTATGGGCTTCCAAATATCCCTTTGCCAATTCCACAAGAACAGCCTTCGCGAAAGGCTTCTTGAAGGGAAAGATGTAACTCTGTGAGATGAATTAACAGAACACAGAGCAGTTTCTCAGAAAGCTTCTTTCCAGTTTTGAACGGAAGATATTTCCTTTTTCACCATAGCCCTCTACGTGCTTCCAAATATCCCTTTTCCAATTCCACAAGAACAGCCTTAGCGAAAGGCTTCTTGAAGGGAAAGATGCAACTCTATGAAATGAATTCAGAGAACACAGAGCAGTTTCTCAGAAAGCTTCTTTCCAGTTTTGAACGGAAGATATTTCCTTTTTCACCATAGCCCTCTATGGGCTTCCAAATATCCCTTTGCCCATTCCACAAGAGCAGCCTTAGCGAAAGGCTTCTTGAAGGGAAAGATGTAACTCTGTGAGATGAATTAACAGAACACAGAGCAGTTTCTCAGAAAGCTTCTTTCCAGTTTTAAACGGAAGATATTTTGTTTTTCACCGTAGCCCTCTATGGGCTTCCAAATATCCCTTTGCGAATTCCACAAGAACAGCCTTAGCGCAAGGATTCTTGAAGGGAAAGATGTAACTCTGTGAGATGAATTAACAGAACACAGAGCAGTTTCTCAGAGAGCTTCTTTCCGCTTTTGAACGGAAGTTATTTCCTTTTTCACCATAGCCCTCTATGGGATTCCAAATATCCCTTTGCCAATTCCACAAGAACAGCGTTAGCGAAAGGCTTCTTGAAGGGGAAGGTGTAACACTGTGAGATGAAATCACAGAACACAGAGCAGTTTCTCAGAAAGCTTCTTTCCAGATTTGAACGGAACATATTTCCTTTTTCACCATAGCCCTCTATGGGCTTCCAAATATCCCTTTGCCAATTCCACAAGAACAGCCTTCGCGAAAGGCTTCTTGAAGGGAAAGATGTAACTCTGTGAGATGAATTAACAGAACACAGAGCAGTTTCTCAGAAAGCTTCTTTCCAGTTTTGAACGGAAGATATTTCCTTTTTCACCATAGCCCTCTACGGGCTTCCAAATATCCCTTTGCCAATTCCACAAGAACAGCCTTAGCGAAAGGCTTCTTGAAGGGAAATATGTAACTCTGTGAGATGAATTAACAGAACACAGAGCAGTTTCTCAGAAAGCTTGTTTCCAGTTTTGAACGGAAGATATTTCCTTTTTCACCATAGCCCTGTATGGGCTTCCAAATATCCCTTTGCCAATTCCACAAGAACAGACTTCGCGAAAGGCTTCTTGAAGGGAAAGATGTAACTCTGTGAGATGAATTCACAGAACACAGAGCCGTTTCTCAGAAAGCTTCTTTCCAGTTTTGAACGGAAGATATTTCCTTTTACACCATAGCCCTCTATGGGCTTCCAAATATCCCTTTGCCAATTCCACAAGAACAGCCTTAGCGAAAGGCTTCTTGAAGGGAAAGATGTAAATCTGTGAGATGAATTAACAGAACACAGAGCAGTTTCTCAGAAAGCTTCTTTCCAGTTTTGAACGGAAGATATTTCCTTTTTCACCATAGCCCTCTATGGCCTTCCAAATATCCCTTTGCCAATTCCACAAGAACAGCCCTAGCGAAAGGCTTCTAAAGGGAAATATGTAACTCTGTGAGATGAATTAACAGAACACAGAGTAGTTTCTCAGAAAGCTTCTTTCCAGTTTTGAACGGAAGATATTTCCTTTTTCACCATAGCCCTCTATGGGCTTTCAAATATCCCTTTGCCAATTCCACAAGAACAGCCTTAGCGAAAGGCTTCTTGAGGGGAAAGATGTAACTCTGTGAGATGAAGTAACAGAACACAGAGCAGTTTCTCAGAAAGCTTCTTTCCAGTTTTGAACGGAATATATTCCCTTTTTCACCATAGCCCTCTATGGGCTTCCAAATATCCCTTTGCCACTTCCACAAGAACAGCCTTAGCGAAAGGCTTCTTGAAGGGAAAGATGTAACTCTGTGAGATGAATTCACAGAACACAGAGCAGTTTCTCAGAAAGATTCTTTCCAGTTTTGAACGAAAGATATTTCCTTTTTCACCATAGCCCTCTATGGGCTTCCAAATATCCCTTTGCCAATTCCACAAGAACAGCCTTAGCGAAAGACTTGTTGAAGGGAATGATGTAACTCTGTGAGATGAATTAACAGAACACAGAGCAGTTTCTCAGAAAGCTTCTTTCCAGTATTGAACGGAATATATTTCCTTTTTCACCATAGTCCTCTATGTGCTTCCAAATATCCCTTTTCCAATTCCACAAGAACAGCCTTAGCGAAAGGCTTCTTGAAGGGAAAGATGTAACTCTATGAAATGAATTCAGAGAACACAGAGCAGTTTCTCAGAAAGCTTCTTTCCAGTTTTGAACGGAAGATATTTCCTTTTTCACCATAGCCCTCTATGGGCTTCCAAATATCCCTTTGCCCATTCCACAAGAGCAGCCTTAGCGAAAGGCTTCTTGAAGGGAAAGATGTAACTCTGTGAGATGAATTAACAGAACACAGAGCAGTTTCTCAGAAAGCTTCTTTCTAGTTTTGAACGGAAGATATTTCCTTTTTCACCATAGCCCTCTATGGGCTTCCAAATATCCCTTTGCCAATTCCACAAGAACAGCCTTAGCGAAAGGCTTCTTGAAGGGAAAGATGTAACTCTGTGAGATGAATTCACAGAACACAGAGCAGTTTCTCAAAAAGATTCTTTCCAGTTTTAAACGGAAGATATTTCGTTTTTCACCGTAGCCCTCTATGGGCTTCCAAATATCCCTTTGCGAATTCCACAAGAACAGCCTTAGCGCAAGGCTTCTTGAAGGGAAAGATGTAACTCTGTGAGATGAATTAACAGAACACAGAGCAGTTTCTCAGAAAGCTTCTTTCCAGTTTTGAACGGAAGATATTTCCTTTTTCAACATAGCCGTCTATGGGCTTCCAAATATCCCTTTGCCAATTCCACAAGAACAGCCTTAGCGAAAGGCTTCTTGAAGGGAAAGATGTAACTCTGTGAGATGAATTCACAGAACACAGAGCAGTTTCTCAGAAAGCTTCTTTCTCGTTTTGAACGGAAGATATTTCCTTTTTCACCATAGCCCTCTATGGGCTTCCAAATATCCCTTTGCCAATTCCACAAGAACAGCCTTAGCGAAAGGCTTCTTGAAGGGAAAGATGTAACTCTGTGAGATGAATTCACAGAACACAGAGCAGTTTCTCAAAAGCTTCTTTCCAGTTTTGAACGGAAGATATTTCCTTTTTCAGCATAGCCCTCTATGGGCTTCCAAATATCCCTTTGCCAATTCCACAAGAACAGCCTTAGCGAAAGGCTTCTTGAAGGGAAAGATGTAACTCTGTGAGATGAATTAACAGAACACAGAGCAGTTTCTCAGAAAGCTTCTTTCCACTTTTGAACGGTAGATATTTCCATTTTCACCGTAGCCCTCTATGGGCTTCCAAATATCCCTTTGCCAATTCCACAAGAACAGCCTTAGCGAAAGGCATCTTGAAGGGAAAGATGTAACTCTGTGAGATGAATTAACAGAACACAGAGCAGTTTCTCAGAAAGCTTCTTTCCAGTATTGAACGGAATATATTTCCTTTTTCACCATAGTCCTCTATGGGCTTCCAAATATCCCTTTTCCAATTCCACAAGAACAGCCTTAGCGAAAGGCTTCTTGAAGGGAAAGATGTAACTCTATGAAATGAATTCAGAGAACACAGAGCAGTTTCTCAGAAAGCTTCTTTCCAGTTTTGAACGGAAGATATTTCCTTTTTCACCATAGCCCTCCATGGGCTTCCAAATATCCCTTTGCGAATTCCACAAGAACAGCCTTAGCGCAAGGCTTCTTGAAGGGAAAGATGTAACTCTGTGAGATGAATTCACAGAACACAGAGCAGTTTCTCAGAAAGCTTCTTTCCAGTTTTGAACGGAAGATATTTCCTTTTTCACCATAGCCCACTATGGGCTTCCAAATATCCCTTTGCCAATTCCACAAGAACAGCCTTAGCGAAAGGCTTCTTGAAGGGAAAGATGTAACTCTGTGAGATGAATTAACAGAACACAGAGCAGTTTCTCAGAAAGCTTCTTTCCAGTTTTAAACGGAAGATATTTCGTTTTTCACCATAGCCCTCTATGGGCTTCCAAATATCCCTTTGGGAATTCCACAAGAACAGTGTTAACGCAAGGCTTCTTGAAGGGAAAGATGTAACTCTGAGAGATGAATTAACAGAACACAGAGCAGTTTCTCAGAAAGCTTGTTTCCAGTTTTGAACGGAAGATATTTCCTTTTTCAGCATAGCCCTCTATGGGCTTCCAAATATCCCTTTGCCCATTCCACAAGAACAGGCTTAGCGAAAGGCTTCTTGAAGGGAAAGATGTAACTCTGTGAGATGTATTAACAGAACACAGAGCAGTTACTCAGAAAGCTTCTTTCCAGTTTTGAAAGGAAGATATTTCCTTTTTCACCATAGCCCTCTAAGGGATTCCAAATATCCCTTTGCCAATTCCACAAGAACAGCGTTTGCGAAAGGCTTCTTGAAGGGGAAGGTGTAACTCTGTGAGATGAATTCACAGAACACAGAGCAGTTTCTCAGAAAGCTTCTTTCCAGTTTTGAACGGAACATATTTCCTTTTTCAGCATAGCCCTCTATGGGCTTCCAAATATCCCTTTGCCAATTCCACAAGAACAACCTTAGCGAAAGGCTACTTGAAGGGAAAGATGTAACTCTGTGAGATGAATTCACAGAACACAGAGCAGTTTCTCAGAAAGCTTCTTTCCAGTTTTGAACGGAAGATATTTCCTTTTTCACCATAGCCCTCTATGGGCTTCCAAATATCCCTTTGCCAATTCCACAAGAACAGCCTTAGCGAAAGGCTTCTTGAAGGGAAAGATGTAACTCTGTGAGATGAATTAACAGAACACAGAGCAGTTTCTCAGAAAGCTTCTTTCCAGTTTTGAACGGAAGGTATTTCCTTTTTCACCATAGCCCTCTATGGGCTTCCAAATATCCCTTTGCCAATTCCACAAAAACAGACTTAGCGAAAGGCTTCTTGAAGGGAAAGATGTAACTCTGTGAGATGAATTCACAGAACACAGAGCAGTTTCTCAGAAAGCTTCTTTCTAGTTTTGAACGGAAGATATTTCCTTTTTCACGATAGCCCTCTATGGGCTTCCAAATATCCCTTTGCCAATTCCACAAGAACAGCCTTAGCGAAAGGCATCTTGAAGGGAATGATGTAACTCTGTGAGATGAATTAACAGAACACAGAGCAGTTTCTCAGAAAGCTTGTTTCCAGTTTTGAACGGAATATATTTCCTTTTTCACCATAGCCCTCTATGGGCTTCCAAATATCCCTTTGCCCATTCCACAAGAACAGGCTTAGCGAAAGGCTTCTTGAAGGGAAAGATTTAACTCTGTGAGATGTATTAACAGAACACAGAGCAGTTTCTCAGAAAGCTTCTTTCCAGTTTTGAACGGAAGATATTTCCTTTTTCACCATAGCCCTCTAAGGGATTCCAAATATCCCTTTTCCAATTCCACAAGAACAGCCTTAGCGAAAGGTTTCTTGAAGGGAAAGATGTAACTCTGTGAGATGAATTGACAGAACACAGAGCAGTTTCTCAGAAAGCTTCTTTCCAGTTTTGAACGGAAGATATTTCCTTTTTCACCACTGCCCTCTAAGGGCTTCCAAATATCCCTTTGCCAATTCCACAAGAACAGGCTTAGCGAAAGGCTTCTTGAAGGGAAAGTTGTAACTCTGTGAGATGAATTAACAGAACACAGAGCAGTTTCTCAGAAAGCTTCTTTCCACTTTTGAACGGAAGATATTTCCTTTTTCACCATAGCCCTCTATGGGCTTCCAAATATCCCTTTGCCAATTCCACAAGAACACCCTTAGCGAAAGGCTTCTTGAAGGTAAAGATGTAACTCTGTGAGATGAATTAACAGAACACAGAGCAGTTTCTCAGAAAGCTTCTTTCTAGTTTTGAACGGAAGATATTTCTTTTATCACCATTGCCCTCTATGGGCTTCCAAATATCCCTTTTACAATTCAACAAGAACAGCCTTAGCGAAAGGCTTCTTGAAGGGAAAGATGTAACTCTGTGAGATGAATTCACAGAACACAGAGCAGTTTCTCAGAAAGCTTCTTTCCAGTTTTGAACGGAAGATATTTCCTTTTTCACCATAGCCCTCTATGGGCTTCCAAATATCCCTTTGCCAATTCCACAAGAACAGCATTAGCGAAAGGCTTCTTGAAGGTAAAGATGTAACTCTATGAAATGAATTCAGGGAACACAGAGCTGTTTCTCAGAAAGCTTCTTTCCAGTTTTGAACGGAAGATATTTCCTTTTTCACCATAGCCTTCTATGGGCTTCCAAATATAACTTTGCCAATTCCACAAGAACAGCCTTAGCGAAAGGCTTCTTGAAGGGAAAGATGTAACTCCGTGAGATGAATTCACAGAACACAGAGCAGTTTCTCAGAAAGCTTCTTTCTAGTTTTGAACGGAAGATATTTCCTTTTTCACCATAGCCCTCTATGGGCTTCCAAATATCCCTTTGCCAATTCCACAAGAACAGCCTTAGCGAAAGGCATCTTGAAGGGAATGATGTAACTCTGTGAGATGAATTAACAGAACACAGAGCAGTTTCTCAGAAAGCTTCTTTCCAGTATTGAACGGAATATATTTCCTTTTTCACCATTGTCCTCTAAGGGCTTCCAAATATCCCTTTGCCAATTCCACAAGAACAGCCTTAGCGAAAGGCTTCTTGAAGGTAAAGATGTAACTCTATGAAATGAATTCAGAGAACACAGAGCAGTTTCTCAGAAAGCTTCTTTCCAGTTTTGAACGGAAGATATTTCCTTTTTCACCATAGCCCTCTATGGGCTTCCAAATATTACTTTGCCAATTCCACAAGAAAAGCCTTAGCGAAAGGCTTCTTGAAGGGAAAGATGTAACTCTGTGAGATGAATTAACAGAACCCAGAGCAGTTTCTCAGAAAGCTTCTTTGCAGTTTTGAACGGAAGATATTTCCTTTTTCACCATACCCTCTAAGGGCTTCCAAATATCCCTTTGAAAATTCCACAAGAACAGGCTTAGCGAAAGGCTTCTTGAAGGGAAAGTTGTAACTCTGTGAGATGAATTAACAGAACACAGAGCAGTTTCTCAGAAAGCTTCTTCCCAGTTTTGAACGGAAGATATTTCCTTTTTCACCATAGCCCTCTATGGGCTTCCAAATATCCCTTTGCCAATTCCACATGAACAGCCTTAGCGAAAGGCTTCTTGAAGGGAAAGATGTAACTCTGTGAGATGAATTCACAGAACACTGAGCAGTTTTTCAGAAAGTTTCTTTCTAGTTTTGAACGGAAGATATTTCCTTTTTCACCATAGCCCTCTATGGGCTTCCAAATATCCCTTTGCCAATTCCACAAGAACAGCCTTAGCGAAAGGCATCTTGAAGGGAATGATGTAACTCTGTGAGATGAATTAACAGAACACAGAGCAGTTTCTCAGAAAGCTTCTTTCCAGTATTGAACGGAATATATTTCCTTTTTCACCATAATCCTCTAAGGGGTTCCAAATATCCCTTTTCCAATTCCACAAGAACAGCCTTAGCGAAAGGCTTCTTGAAGGTAAAGATGTAACTCTATGAAATGAATTCAGAGAACACAGAGCAGTTTCTCAGAAAGCTTCTTTCCAGTTTTGAACGGAAGATATTTCCTTTTTCACCATAGCCCTCTATGGGCTCCCAAATATCCCTTTGCCAATTCCACAAGAACAGCCTTAGCGCAAGGCTTCTTGAAGGGAAAGATGTAACTCTGTGAGATGAATTAACAGAACACAGAGCAGTTTCTCAGAAAGCTTCTTTCCAGTTTTGAACGGAAGATATTTCCTTTTTCACCGTAGCCCTCTATGGGCTTCCAAATATCCCTTTGCCCATTCCAAAAGAACAGCCTTAGCGAAAGGCTTCTTGAAGGGAAAGATGTAACTCTGTGAGATGAATTCACAGAACACAGAGCAGTTTCTCAGAAAGCTTCTTTCCAGTTTTGAACGGAAGATATTTCCTTTTTCACCATAGCCCTCTATGGGCTTCCAAATATCCCTTTGCCAATTCCACAAGAACAGCCTTAGCGAAAGGCTTCTTGAAGGGAAAGATGTAACTCTGTGAGATGAATTCACAGAACACAGAGCAGTTTCTCAGAAAGCTTCTTTCTAGTTTTGAACGGAAGATATTTCCTTTTTCACCATAGCCCTCTATGGGCTTCCAAATATCCCTTTGCCAATTCCACAAGAACAGCCTTAGCGAAAGGCTTCTTGAAGGGAAAATGTAACTCTGTGAGATGAATTAACAGAACACAGAGCAGTTTCTCAGAAAGCTTCTTTCCAGTTTTAAACCGAAGATATTTCGTTTTTCACCATAGCCTTCTATGGGCTTCCAAATATCCCTTTGCGAATTCCACAAGAACAGCCTTAGCGCAAGGCTTCTTGAAGGGAAAGATGTAACTCTGTGAGATGAATTAACAGAACACAGAGCAGTTTCTCAGAAAGCTTCTTTCCAGTTTTGAACGGAAGATATTTCCTTTTTCACCATAGCCCTCTATGGGCTTCCAAATATCCCTTTGCCAATTCCACAAGAACAGCGTTAGCGAAAGGCTTCTTGAAGGGAAAGGTGTAACTCTGTGAGATCAATTCACAGAACACAGAGCAGTTTCTCAGAAAGCTTCTTTCCAGTTTTGAACGGAACATATTTCCTTTTTCACCATAGCCCTCCATGGGCTTCCAAATATCCCTTTGCCAATTCCACAAGAACAGCCTTAGCGAAAGGCTTCTTGAAGGGAAAGATGTAACTCTGTGAGATGAATTCACAGAACACAGAGCAGTTTCTCAGAAAGCTTCTTTCCAGTTTTGAACGGAAGATATTTCCTTTTTCACCATAGCCCTCTATGGCCTTCCAAATATCCCTTTGCCCATTCCACAAGAACAGCCTCAGCGAAAGGCTTCTTGAAGGAAAAGATGTAACTCTGTGAGATGAATAAAAAGAACACAGAGCCGTTTCTCAGAAAGCTTCTTTCCAGTTTTGAACGGAAGATATTTCCTTTTTCACCATAGCCCTCTATGGGCTTCCAAATATCCCTTTTCCAATTCCACAAGAACAGCCTTAGCGAAAGGTTTCTTGAAGGGAAAGATGTAACTCTGTGAGATGAATTAACAGAACACAGAGCAGTGTCTCAGAAAGCTTCTTTCCACTTTTGAACGGAAGATATTTCCTTTTTCACCATAGCCCTCTATGGGCTTCCAAATATCCCTTTGCCAATTCCACAAGAACAGCCTTACCGAAAGGCTTCTTGAAGGGAAAGATATAACTCTGTTGGATGAATTAACAGAACACAGAGCAGTTTCTCAGAAAGCTTCTTTCCAGTTTTGAAGGAAAGATATTTCCTTTTTCACCATAGCCCTCAACGGGCTTCCAAATATCCCTTTCCCAATTCCACAAGAACAGCCTTAGCGAAAGGCTTCTTGAAGGCAAAGATGTAACTCTTTGAGATGAATTAACAGAACACAGAGTAGTTTCTCAGAAAGCTTGTTTCCAGTTTTGAACGGAAGATATTTCCTTTTTCACCATAGAACTCCATGGGCTTCCAAATATCCCTTTGCCAATTCCACAAGAGCAGCCTGAGCGAAAGGCTTCTTGAAGGGAAAGATGTAACTCTGTGAGGTGAATTAACAGAACACAGAGCAGATTCTCTGAAAGTTTCTTTCCAGTTTTGAACGGAAGATATTTCCTTTTTCACCATAGCCCTCTATGGGCTTCCAAATATCCCTTTGCCAATTCCACAAGAACAGCGTTAGCGAAAGGCTTCTTGAAGGGAGAGATGTAACTCTGTGAGATGAATTAACAGAACACAGAGCAGTTTCTCAGAAAGCTTGTTTCCAGTTTTAAACGGAAGATATTTCCTTTTTCACCATAGCCCTCTATGGAATTCCAAATATCCCTTTGCCAATTCCACAAGAACAGCCTTAGCGAAAGGCTCCTTGAAGGGAAAGATGTAACTCTGTGAGATGAATTCACAGAACACAGAGCAGTTTCTCAGAAAGCTTCTATCCAGTTTCGAAAGGAAGATATTTCCTTTTTCACCATAGCCCTCTATGGGCTTCCAAATATCCCTTTTCCAATTCCAAAAGAACAGCCTTAGCGAAAGGCTCCTTGAAGGGAAAGATGTAACTCTGTGAGATGAATTAACAGAACACAGAGCAGTTTCTCAGAAAGCTTCTTTCCAGTTTTGAACGGAAGATATTTCCTTTTTCACCATAGCCCTCTATGGGCTTCCAAGTATCCCTTTGCCAATTCCACAAGAACAGCCTTAGCGAAAGGCTTCTTGAAGGGAAAGATGTAACACTGTGAGATGAATTCAGAGAACACAGAGCAGTTTCTCAGAAAGCTTCTTTCCAGTTTTGAACGGAAGATATTTCCTTTTTCACCATAGCCCTCTACGGGCTTCCAAATATCCCTTTGCCCATTCCACAAGAACAGCCTTATCGAAAGGCTTCTTGAAGGGAAAGATGTAACTCTGTGAGATGAATTCACAGAACACAGAGCAGTTTCTCAGAAAGCATCTTTCCAGTTTTGAACGGAACATATTTCCTTTTTCACCATAGCCCTCTATGGGCTTCCAAATATCCCTTTGCCAATTCCACAAGAACAGCCTTAGCGAAAGGCTTCTTGAAGGGAAAGATGTAACTCTGTGAGATGAATTCACAGAACACAGAGCAGTTTCTCAGAAAGCTTCTTTCTAGTTTTGAACGGAAGATATTTCCTTTTTCACCATAGTACTCTATGGGCTTCCAAATATCCCTTTGCCAATTCCACAAGAACAGCCTTAGCGAAAGCCATCTTGAAGGGAATGATGTAACTCTGTGAGATGAATTAACAGAACACAGAGGAGTTTCTCAGAAAGCTTCTTTCCAGTATTGAACGGAATATATTTCCTTTTTCATCATAGTCCTCTATGGGCTTCCAAATATCCCTTTTCCAATTACACAAGAACAGCCTTAGCGAAAGGCTTCTTGAAGGTAAAGATGTAACTCTATGAAATGAATTCAGAGAACACAGAGCAGTTTCTCAGAAAGCTTCTTTCCAGTTTTGAACGGAAGATATTTCCTTTTTCACCATAGCCATCTATGGGCTTCCAAATATCCCTTTGCCAATTCCACAAGAACAGCCTTAGCGAACGGCTTCTTGAAGGGAAAGATGTAACTCTGTGAGATGAATTCACAGAACACAGAGCAGTTTCTCAGAAAGCTTCTTTCCAGTTTTGAACGGAAGATATTTCCTTTTTCACCGTAGCCCTCTATGGGCTTCCAAATATCCCTTTGCCAATTCCACAAGAACAGCCTTAGCGAAAGGCTTCTTGAAGGGAAAGATGTAAATCTGTGAGATGAATTAACAGAACACAGAGCAGTTTCTCAGAAAGCTTCTTTCCAGTTTTGAACGGAAGATATTTCCTTTTTCACCATAGCCCTCTATGGGCTTCCAAATATCCCTTTACCAATTCCACAAGAACAGCCTTAGCGAAAGGCTTCTTGACTGGAAGTTGTAATTCTGTGAGATGAATTCACAGAACACAGAGCAGTTTCTCAGAAAGCTTCTATCCAGTTTAGAACGGAAGATATTTCCTTTTTCACCATAGCCCTCTATGGGCTTCCAAATATCCCTTTGCCAATTCCACAAGAACAGCCTTAGCGAAAGGCTCCTTGAAGGGAAAGATGTAACTCTGTGAGATGAATTCACAGAACACAGAGCAGTTTCTCAGAAAGCTTCTTTCTAATTTTGAACGGAAGATATTTCCTTTTTCACCATAGCCCTCTATGGGCTTCCAAATATCCCTTTGCCAATTCCACAAGAACACCCTTAGCGAAAGGCATCTTGAAGGGAATGATGTAACTCTGTGAGATGAATTAACAGAACACAGAGCAGTTTCTCAGAAAGCTTCTTTCCAGTATTGAACGGAATATATTTCCTTTTTCACCATAGTCTTCTATGGGTTTCCAAATATCCCTTTTCCAATTCCACAAGAACAGCCTTAGCGAAAGGCTTCTTGACGGTAAAGATGTAACTCTATGAAATGAATTCAGAGAACACAGAGCAGTTTCTCAGAAAGCTTCTTTCCAGTTTTGAACGGAAGATATTTCCTTTTTCACCATAGCCCTCTATGGGCTTCCAAATATCCCTTTGCCAATTCCACAAGAACAGCCTTAGCGAAAGGCTTATTGAAGGGAAAGATGTAACTCTGTGAGATGAATTCACAGAACACTGAGCAGTTTCTCAGAAAGCTTCTTTCTAGTTTTGAACGGAAGACGTTTCCTTTTTCACCATAGCCCTCTATGGGCTTCCAAATATCCCTTTGCCAATTCCACAAGATCAGTCTTAGCGAAAGGCTTCTTGAATGGAAAGATGTAACTCTGTGAGATGAATTAACAGAACACAGAGCGGTTTCTCAGAAAGCTTCTTTAAAGTTTTAAACGGAAGATATTTCGTTTTTCACCATAGCCCTCTATGGGCTTCCAAATATCCCTTTGCGAATTCCACAAGAACAGCCTTAGCGAAAGGCTTATTGAAGGGAAAGATGTAACTCTGTGAGATGAATTCACAGAACACAGAGCAGTTTCTGAGAAAGCTTCTTTCCAGTTTTGAACGGAAGATATTTCCTTTTTCACCATAGCCCTCTATGGGCTTCCAAATATCCCTTTGCCAATTCCACAAGAACAGCCTTAGCGAAAGGCTTCTTGAAGGGAAAGATGTAACTCTGTGAGATGAATTCACAGAACACAGAGCAGTTTCTCAGAAAGCTTCTTTCTAGTTTTGAACGGAAGATATTTCCTTTTTCACCATAGCCCTCTATGGGCTTCCAAATATCCCTTTGCCAATTCCACAAGAACAGCCTTAGCGAAAGGCTTCTTGAAGGGAAAATGTAACTCTGTGAGATGAATTAACAGAACACAGAGCAGTTTCTCAGAAAGCTTCTTTCCAGTTTTAAACCGAAGATATTTCGTTTTTCACCACAGCCTTCTATGGGCTTCCAAATATCCCTTTGCGAATTCCACAAGAACAGCCTTAGCGCAAGGCTTCTTGAAGGGAAAGATGTAACTCTGTGAGATGAATTAACAGAACACAGAGCCGTTTCTCAGAAAGCTTCTTTCCAGTTTTGAACGGAAGATATTTCCTTTTTCACCATAGCCCTCTATGGGCTTCCAAATATCCCTTTTCCAATTCCACAAGAACAGCCTTAGCGAAAGGTTTCTTGAAGGGAAAGATGTAACTCTGTGAGATGAATTAACAGAACACAGAGCAGTGTCTCAGAAAGCTTCTTTCCACTTTTGAACGGAAGATATTTCCTTTTTCACCATAGCCCTCTATGGGCTTCCAAATATCCCTTTGCCAATTCCACAAGAACAGCCTTACCGAAAGGCTTCTTGAAGGGAAAGATATAACTCTGTTGGATGAATTAACAGAACACAGAGCAGTTTCTCAGAAAGCTTCTTTCCAGTTTTGAAGGAAAGATATTTCCTTTTTCACCATAGCCCTCAACGGGCTTCCAAATATCCCTTTCCCAATTCCACAAGAACAGCCTTAGCGAAAGGCTTCTTGAAGGCAAAGATGTAACTCTTTGAGATGAATTAACAGAACACAGAGTAGTTTCTCAGAAAGCTTGTTTCCAGTTTTGAACGGAAGATATTTCCTTTTTCACCATAGAACTCCATGGGCTTCCAAATATCCCTTTGCCAATTCCACAAGAGCAGCCTGAGCGAAAGGCTTCTTGAAGGGAAAGATGTAACTCTGTGAGCTGAATTAACAGAACACAGAGCAGTTTCTCAGAAAGCTTCTTTCCAGTTTTGAACGGAAGATATTTCCTTTTTCACCATAGCCCTCTATGGGCTTCCAAATATCCCTTTGCCAATTCCACAAGAATAGCCTTAGCGAAAGGCTTCTTGAAGGGAAAGATGTAACTCTGTGAGATGAATTCACAGAACACAGAGCAGTTTCTCAGAAAGCTTCTTTCCAGTTTTCAACGGAAGATATTTCCTTTTTCACCATAGCCCTCTATGGGATCCCAAATATCACTTTGCCAATTCCACATGAACAGCCTTAGGGAAAGGCTTCTTGAAGGGAAAGATGTAACTCTGTGAGGTGAATTAACAGAACACAGAGCAGATTCTCTGAAAGTTTCTTTCCAGTTTTGAACGGAAGATATTTCCTTTTTCACCATAGCCCTCTATGGGCTTCCAAATATCCCTTTGCCAATTCCACAAGAACAGCCTTACCGAAAGGCTTCTTGAAGGGAAAGATATAACTCTGTTGGATGAATTAACAGAACACAGAGCAGTTTCTCAGAAAGCTTCTTTCCAGTTTTCAACGGAAGATATTTCCTTTTTCACAATAGACCTCTATGGGCTTCCAAATATCCCTTTTCCAATTCCACAAGAACAGCCTTAGCGAAAGGCTTCTTGAAGGGAAAGATGTAACTCTGTGAGATGAATTCACAGAACACAGAGCAGTTTCTCAGAAAGCTTGTATCCAGTTTTGAACGGAAGATATTTCCTTTTTCACCATAGCCCTCTATGGGCTTCCAAATATCCCTTTGCCAATTCCACAAGAACAGCCTTAGCGAAAGGCTTCTTGAAGGGAAAGATGTAACTCTGTGAGATGAATTAACAGAACACAGAGCAGTTTCTCAGAAAGCTTCTTTCCAGTTTTGAACGGAAGATATTTCCTTTTTCACCATAGCCCTCTATGGGCTTCCAAGTATCCCTTTGCCAATTCCACAAGAACAGCCTTAGCGAAAGGCTTCTTGAAGGGAAAGATGTAACACTGTGAGATGAATTCAGAGAACACAGAGCAGTTTCTCAGAAAGCTTCTTTCCAGTTTTGAACGGAAGATATTTCCTTTTTCACCATAGCCCTCTACGGGCTTCCAAATATCCCTTTGCCCATTCCACAAGAACAGCCTTATCGAAAGGCTTCTTGAAGGGAAAGATGTAACTCTGTGAGATGAATTCACAGAACACAGAGCAGTTTCTCAGAAAGCATCTTTCCAGTTTTGAACGGAACATATTTCCTTTTTCACCATAGCCCTCTATGGGCTTCCAAATATCCCTTTGCCAATTCCACAAGAACAGCCTTAGCGAAAGGCTTCTTGAAGGGAAAGATGTAACTCTGTGAGATGAATTCACAGAACACAGAGCAGTTTCTCAGAAAGCTTCTTTCTAGTTTTGAACGGAAGATATTTCCTTTTTCACCATAGTACTCTATGGGCTTCCAAATATCCCTTTGCCAATTCCACAAGAACAGCCTTAGCGAAAGCCATCTTGAAGGGAATGATGTAACTCTGTGAGATGAATTAACAGAACACAGAGGAGTTTCTCAGAAAGCTTCTTTCCAGTATTGAACGGAATATATTTCCTTTTTCATCATAGTCCTCTATGGGCTTCCAAATATCCCTTTTCCAATTACACAAGAACAGCCTTAGCGAAAGGCTTCTTGAAGGTAAAGATGTAACTCTATGAAATGAATTCAGAGAACACAGAGCAGTTTCTCAGAAAGCTTCTTTCCAGTTTTGAACGGAAGATATTTCCTTTTTCACCATAGCCATCTATGGGCTTCCAAATATCCCTTTGCCAATTCCACAAGAACAGCCTTAGCGAACGGCTTCTTGAAGGGAAAGATGTAACTCTGTGAGATGAATTCACAGAACACAGAGCAGTTTCTCAGAAAGCTTCTTTCCAGTTTTGAACGGAAGATATTTCCTTTTTCACCGTAGCCCTCTATGGGCTTCCAAATATCCCTTTGCCAATTCCACAAGAACAGCCTTAGCGAAAGGCTTCTTGAAGGGAAAGATGTAAATCTGTGAGATGAATTAACAGAACACAGAGCAGTTTCTCAGAAAGCTTCTTTCCAGTTTTGAACGGAAGATATTTCCTTTTTCACCATAGCCCTCTATGGGCTTCCAAATATCCCTTTACCAATTCCACAAGAACAGCCTTAGCGAAAGGCTTCTTGACTGGAAGTTGTAATTCTGTGAGATGAATTCACAGAACACAGAGCAGTTTCTCAGAAAGCTTCTATCCAGTTTAGAACGGAAGATATTTCCTTTTTCACCATAGCCCTCTATGGGCTTCCAAATATCCCTTTGCCAATTCCACAAGAACAGCCTTAGCGAAAGGCTCCTTGAAGGGAAAGATGTAACTCTGTGAGATGAATTCACAGAACACAGAGCAGTTTCTCAGAAAGCTTCTTTCTAATTTTGAACGGAAGATATTTCCTTTTTCACCATAGCCCTCTATGGGCTTCCAAATATCCCTTTGCCAATTCCACAAGAACACCCTTAGCGAAAGGCATCTTGAAGGGAATGATGTAACTCTGTGAGATGAATTAACAGAACACAGAGCAGTTTCTCAGAAAGCTTCTTTCCAGTATTGAACGGAATATATTTCCTTTTTCACCATAGTCTTCTATGGGTTTCCAAATATCCCTTTTCCAATTCCACAAGAACAGCCTTAGCGAAAGGCTTCTTGACGGTAAAGATGTAACTCTATGAAATGAATTCAGAGAACACAGAGCAGTTTCTCAGAAAGCTTCTTTCCAGTTTTGAACGGAAGATATTTCCTTTTTCACCATAGCCCTCTATGGGCTTCCAAATATCCCTTTGCCAATTCCACAAGAACAGCCTTAGCGAAAGGCTTATTGAAGGGAAAGATGTAACTCTGTGAGATGAATTCACAGAACACTGAGCAGTTTCTCAGAAAGCTTCTTTCTAGTTTTGAACGGAAGACGTTTCCTTTTTCACCATAGCCCTCTATGGGCTTCCAAATATCCCTTTGCCAATTCCACAAGATCAGTCTTAGCGAAAGGCTTCTTGAATGGAAAGATGTAACTCTGTGAGATGAATTAACAGAACACAGAGCAGTTTCTCAGAAAGCTTCTTTAAAGTTTTAAACGGAAGATATTTCGTTTTTCACCATAGCCCTCTATGGGCTTCCAAATATCCCTTTGCGAATTCCACAAGAACAGCCTTAGCGAAAGGCTTATTGAAGGGAAAGATGTAACTCTGTGAGATGAATTCACAGAACACAGAGCAGTTTCTGAGAAAGCTTCTTTCCAGTTTTGAACGGAAGATATTTCCTTTTTCACCATAGCCCTCTATGGGCTTCCAAATATCCCTTTGCCAATTCCACAAGAACAGCCTTAGCGAAAGGCTTCTTGAAGGGAAAGATGTAACTCTGTGAGATGAATTCACAGAACACAGAGCAGTTTCTCAGAAAGCTTCTTTCTAGTTTTGAACGGAAGATATTTCCTTTTTCACCATAGCCCTCTATGGGCTTCCAAATATCCCTTTGCCAATTCCACAAGAACAGCCTTAGCGAAAGGCTTCTTGAAGGGAAAATGTAACTCTGTGAGATGAATTAACAGAACACAGAGCAGTTTCTCAGAAAGCTTCTTTCCAGTTTTAAACCGAAGATATTTCGTTTTTCACCACAGCCTTCTATGGGCTTCCAAATATCCCTTTGCGAATTCCACAAGAACAGCCTTAGCGCAAGGCTTCTTGAAGGGAAAGATGTAACTCTGTGAGATGAATTAACAGAACACAGAGCCGTTTCTCAGAAAGCTTCTTTCCAGTTTTGAACGGAAGATATTTCCTTTTTCACCATAGCCCTCTATGGGCTTCCAAATATCCCTTTTCCAATTCCACAAGAACAGCCTTAGCGAAAGGTTTCTTGAAGGGAAAGATGTAACTCTGTGAGATGAATTAACAGAACACAGAGCAGTGTCTCAGAAAGCTTCTTTCCACTTTTGAACGGAAGATATTTCCTTTTTCACCATAGCCCTCTATGGGCTTCCAAATATCCCTTTGCCAATTCCACAAGAACAGCCTTACCGAAAGGCTTCTTGAAGGGAAAGATATAACTCTGTTGGATGAATTAACAGAACACAGAGCAGTTTCTCAGAAAGCTTCTTTCCAGTTTTGAAGGAAAGATATTTCCTTTTTCACCATAGCCCTCAACGGGCTTCCAAATATCCCTTTCCCAATTCCACAAGAACAGCCTTAGCGAAAGGCTTCTTGAAGGCAAAGATGTAACTCTTTGAGATGAATTAACAGAACACAGAGTAGTTTCTCAGAAAGCTTGTTTCCAGTTTTGAACGGAAGATATTTCCTTTTTCACCATAGAACTCCATGGGCTTCCAAATATCCCTTTGCCAATTCCACAAGAGCAGCCTGAGCGAAAGGCTTCTTGAAGGGAAAGATGTAACTCTGTGAGCTGAATTAACAGAACACAGAGCAGTTTCTCAGAAAGCTTCTTTCCAGTTTTGAACGGAAGATATTTCCTTTTTCACCATAGCCCTCTATGGGCTTCCAAATATCCCTTTGCCAATTCCACAAGAATAGCCTTAGCGAAAGGCTTCTTGAAGGGAAAGATGTAACTCTGTGAGATGAATTCACAGAACACAGAGCAGTTTCTCAGAAAGCTTCTTTCCAGTTTTCAACGGAAGATATTTCCTTTTTCACCATAGCCCTCTATGGGATCCCAAATATCACTTTGCCAATTCCACATGAACAGCCTTAGGGAAAGGCTTCTTGAAGGGAAAGATGTAACTCTGTGAGGTGAATTAACAGAACACAGAGCAGATTCTCTGAAAGTTTCTTTCCAGTTTTGAACGGAAGATATTTCCTTTTTCACCATAGCCCTCTATGGGCTTCCAAATATCCCTTTGCCAATTCCACAAGAACAGCGTTAGCGAAAGGCTTCTTGAAGGGAGAGATGTAACTCTTTGAGATGAATTAACAGAACACAGAGCAGTTTCTCAGAAAGCTTGTTTCCAGTTTTAAACGGAAGATATTTCCTTTTTCACCATAGCCCTCTATGGAATTCCAAATATCCCTTTGCCAATTCCACAAGAACAGCCTTAGCGAAAGGCTCCTTGAAGGGAAAGATGTAACTCTGTGAGATGAATTCACAGAACACAGAGCAGTTTCTCAGAAAGCTTCTATCCAGTTTCGAAAGGAAGATATTTCCTTTTTCACCATAGCCCTCTATGGGCTTCCAAATATCCCTTTTCCAATTCCAAAAGAACAGCCTTAGCGAAAGGCTCCTTGAAGGGAAAGATGTAACTCTGTGAGATGAATTAACAGAACACAGAGCAGTTTCTCAGAAAGCTTCTTTCCAGTTTTGAACGGAAGATATTTCCTTTTTCACCTTAGCCCTCTATGGGCTTCCAAGTATCCCTTTGCCAATTCCACAAGAACAGCCTTAGCGAAAGGCTTCTTGAAGGGAAAGATGTAATACTGTGAGATGAATTCAGAGAACACAGAGCAGTTTCTCAGAAAGCTTCTTTCCAGTTTTGAACGGAAGATATTTCCTTTTTCACCATAGCCCTCTACGGGCTTCCAAATATCCCTTTGCCCATTCCACAAGAACAGCCTTATCGAAAGGCTTCTTGAAGGGAAAGATGTAACTCTGTGAGATGAATTCACAGAACACAGAGCAGTTTCTCAGAAAGCATCTTTCCAGTTTTGAACGGAACATATTTCCTTTTTCACCATAGCCCTCTACGGGCTTCCAAATATCCCTTTGCCAATTCCACAAGAACAGCCTTAGCGAAAGGCTTCTTGAAGGGAAAGATGTAACTCTGTGAGATGAATTCACAGAACACAGAGCAGTTTCTCAGAAAGCTTCTTTCTAGTTTTGAACGGAAGATATTTCCTTTTTCACCATAGTACTCTATGGGCTTCCAAATATCCCTTTGCCAATTCCACAAGAACAGCCTTAGCGAAAGGCATCTTGAAGGGAATGATGTAACTCTGTGAAATGAATTAACAGAACACAGAGGAGTTTCTCAGAAAGCTTCTTTCCAGTATTGAACGTAATATATTTCCTTTTTCATCATAGTCCTCTATGGGCTTCCAAATATCCCTTTTCCAATTACACAAGAACAGCCTTAGCGAAAGGCTTCTTGAAGGTAAAGATGTAACTCTATGAAATGAATTCAGAGAACACAGAGCAGTTTCTCAGAAAGCTTCTTTCCAGTTTTGAACGGAAGATATTTCCTTTTTCACCATAGCCATCTATGGGCTTCCAAATATCCCTTTGCCAATTCCACAAGAACAGCCTTAGCGAACGGCTTCTTGAAGGGAAAGATGTAACTCTGTGAGATGAATTCACAGAACACAGAGCAGTTTCTCAGAAAGCTTCTTTCCAGTTTTGAACGGAAGATATTTCCTTTTTCACCATAGCCCTCTATGGGCTTCCAAATATCCCTTTGCCAATTCCACAAGAACAGCCTTAGCGAAAGGCTTCTTGAAGGGAAAGATGTAAATCTGTGAGATGAATTAACAGAACACAGAGCAGTTTCTCAGAAAGCTTCTTTCCAGTTTTGAACGGAAGATATTTCCTTTTTCACCATAGCCCTCTATGGGCTTCCAAATATCCCTTTACCAATTCCACAAGAACAGCCTTAGCGAAAGGCTTCTTGAGTGGAAGTTGTAATTCTGTGAGATGAATTAACAGAACACAGAGCAGTTTCTCAGAAAGCTTCTTTCCAGTTTTGAACGGAAGATATTTCCTTTTTCACCATAGCCCTCTAAGGCCTTCCAAATATCCCTTTGCCAATTCCACAAGAACAGCCTTAGCGAAAGGCTTCTTGAAGGGAAAGATGTAACTCTGTGAGATGATTTCACAGAACACAGAGCAGTTTCTCAAAAGTTTCTTTCCAGTTTTGAACGGAAGATATTTCCTTTTTCAGCATAGCCCTCTATGGGCTTCCAAATATCCCTTTGCCCATTCCACAAGAACAGCCTTAGCGAAAGGCTTCTTGAAGGGAAAGATGTAACTCTGTGAGATGAATTAACAGAACACAGAGCAGTTTCTCAGAAAGCTTCTTTCCAGTTTTGAACGGAAGATATTTCCTTTTTCACCATAGCCCTCTATTGGCTTCCAAATATCCCTTTGCCCATTCCACAAGAACAGCCTTAGCGAAAGGCTTCTTGAAGGGAAAGATGTAACTCTGTGAGATGAATTCACAGAACACAGAGCAGTTTCTCAGAAAGCTTCTATCCAGTTTAGAACGGAAGATATTTCCTTTTTCACCATAGCCCTCTATGGGCTTCCAAATATCCCTTTGCCAATTCCACAAGAACAGCCTTAGCGAAAGGCTTCTTGAAGGTAAAGATGTAACTCTATGAAATGAATTCAGAGAACACAGAGCAGTTTCTCAGAAAGCTTCTTTCCAGTTTTGAACGGAAGATATTTCCTTTTTCACCATAGCCGTCTATGGGCTTCCAAATATCCCTTTGCCAATTCCACAAGAACAGCCTTAGCGAACGGCTTCTTGAAGGGAAAGATGTAACTCTGTGAGATGAATTCACAGAACACAGAGCAGTTTCTCAGAAAGCTTCTTTCCAGTTTTGAACTGAAGATATTTCCTTTTTCACCATAGCCCTCTATGGGCTTCCAAATATCCCTTTGCCAATTCCACAAGAACAGCCTTAGCGAAAGGCTTCTTGAAGGGAAAGATGTAACTCTGTGAGATGAATTCACAGAACACAGAGCAGTTTCTCAAAAGCTTCTTTCCAGTTTTGAACGGAAGATATTTCCTTTTTCAGCATAGCCCTCTATGGGCTTCCAAATATCCCTTTGCCAATTCCACAAGAACAGCCTTAGCGAAAGGCTTCTTGAAGGGAAAGATGTAACTCTGTGAGATGAATTAACAGAACACAGAGCAGTTTCTCAGAAAGCTTCTTTCCAGTTTTGAACGGAAGATATTTCCTTTTTCACCATAGCCCTCTATTGGCTTCCAAATATCCCTTTGCCCATTCCACAAGAACAGCCTTAGCGAAAGGCTTCTTGAAGGGAAAGATGTAACTCTGTGAGATGAATTCACAGAACACAGAGCAGTTTCTCAGAAAGCTTCTTTCCAGTTTTGAACGGAAGATATTTCCTTTTTCACCATAGCCCTCTATGGGCTTCCAAATATCCCTTTACCAATTCCACAAGAACAGCCTTAGCGAAAGGCTTCTTGAGTGGAAGTTGTAATTCTGTGAGATGAATTAACAGAACACAGAGCAGTTTCTCAGAAAGCTTCTTTCCAGTTTTGAACGCAAGATATTTCCTTTTTCACCATAGCCCTCTAAGGCCTTCCAAATATCCCTTTGCCAATTCCACAAGAACAGCCTTAGCGAAAGGCTTCTTGAAGGGAAAGATGTAACTCTGTGAGATGAATTCACAGAACACAGAGCAGTTTCTCAAAAGCTTCTTTCCAGTTTTGAACGGAAGATATTTCCTTTTTCAATATAGCCCTCTATGGGCTTCCAAATATCCCTTTGCCAATTCCACAAGAACAGCCTTAGCGAAAGGCTTCTTGAAGGGAAAGATGTAACTCTGTGAGATGAATTAACAGAACACAGAGCAGTTTCTCAGAAAGCTTCTTTCCAGTTTTGAACGGAAGATATTACCTTTTTCACCATAGCCCTCTATTGGCTTCCAAATATCCCTTTGCCCATTCCACAAGAACAGCCTTAGCGAAAGGCTTCTTGAAGGGAAAGATGTAACTCTGTGAGATGAATTCACAGAACACAGAGCAGTTTCTCAGAAAGCTTCTATCCAGTTTAGAACGGAAGATATTTCCTTTTTCACCATAGCCCTCTATGGGCTTCCAAATATCCCTTTGCCAATTCCACAAGAACAGCCTTAGCGAAAGGCTTCTTGAAGGGAAAGATGTAACTCTGTGAGATGAATTCACAGAACACAGAGCAGTTTCTCAGAAAGCTTCTTTCTAATTTTGAACGGAAGATATTTCCTTTTTCACCATAGCCCTCTATGGGCTTCCAAATATCCCTTTGCCAATTCCACAAGAACAGCCTTAGCGAAAGGCATCTTGAAGGGAATGATGTAACTCTGTGAGATGAATTAACAGAACACAGAGCAGTTTCTCAGAAAGCTTCTTTCCAGTATTGAACGGAATATATTTCCTTTTTCACCATAGTCTTCTATGGGTTTCCAAATATCCCTTTTCCAATTCCACAAGAACAGCCTTAGCGAAAGGCTTCTTGACGGTAAAGATGTAACTCTATGAAATGAATTCAGAGAACACAGAGCAGTTTCTCAGAAAGCTTCTTTCCAGTTTTGAACGGAACATATTTCCTTTTTCACCATAGCCCTCTATGGGCTTCCAAATATCCCTTTGCCAATTCCACAAGAACAGCCTTAGCGAAAGGCCTCTTGAAGGGAAAGATGTAACTCTGTCAGATGAATTAACAGAACACAGAGCAGTTTCTCAGAAAGCTTCTTTCCAGTTTTGAACGGAAGATATTTCCTTTTTCACCATAGCCCTCTATGGGCTTCCAAATATCCCTTTGCCAATTCCACAAGAACAGCCTTAGCGAAAGGCATCTTGAAGGGAAAGATGTAACTCTGTGAGATGAATTCACAGAACACAGAGCAGTTTCTCAGAAAGCTTCTTTCCAGTTTTGAACGAAAGATATTTCCTTTTTCACCATAGCCCTTTAAGGGCTTCCAAATATCCCTTTGCCAATTTCACAAGAACAGCCTTAGCGAAAGACTTGTTGAAGGGAAAGATGTAACTATGTGAGATGAATTAACAGAACACAGAGCAGTTTCTCAGAAAGCTTCAATCCAGTTTTGAACGGAAGATATTTCCTTTTTCAGCATAGCCCTCTATGGGCTTCCAAATATCCCTTTGCCAATTCCACAAGAACAGCCTTAGCGAAAGGCTTCTTGAAGGGAAAGATGTAACTCTGTGAGATGAATAAACAGAACACAGAGCCGTTTCTCAGAAAGCTTCTTTCCAGTTTTGAACGGAAGATATTTCCTTTTTCACCATAGCCCTCTATGGGCTTCCAAATATCCCTTTGCCCATTCCGCAAGAACAGCCTTAGAGAAAGAATTCTTGAAGGGAAAGATGTAACTCTGTGAGATGAATGAACAGAACACAGAGCAGTTTCTCAGAAAGCTTCTTTCCAGTTTTGTACGGAAGATATTTCCTTTTTCACGATAGCCCTCTATGGGTTTCCAAATATCCCTTTTCCAATTCCACAAGAACAGCCTTAGCGAACGGCTTCTTGAAGGGAAAGATGTAACTCTTTGAGATGAATTAACAGAACATAGAGCAGTTTCTCAGAAAGCTTCTTTCCAGTTTTAAACGGAAGATATTTCCTTTTTCACCATAGCCCTCTATGGGCTTCCAAATATCCCTTTGCCAATTCCAAAAGAACAGGCTTAGCGAAAGGTTTCTTGATGGGAAAGATGTAACAATGTGAGATGAATTCAGAGAACACAGAGCAGTTTCTCAGAAAGCTTCTTTCCAGTTTTGAACGGAAGATATTTCCTTTTTCACCATAGCCCTCTATGGGCTTCCAAATATCCCTTTGCCAATTCCACAAGAACAGCCTTAGCGAAAGGCTTCTTGAAGGGAAAGCTGTAACTCTGTGAGATGAATTCACAGAACACAGAGGAGTTTCTCAGAAAGCTTCTTTCCAGTTTTGAACGAAAGATATTTCCTTTTTCACCATAGCCCTCTATGGGCTTCCAAATATCCCTTTGCCAATTCCTCAAGAACAGCCTTAGCGAAAGACTTGTTGAAGGGAAAGATGTAACTCTGTGAGATGAATTAACAGAACACAGAGCAGGTTCTCAGAAAGCTTCTTTCCAGTTTTGGACGGAAGATATTTCCTTTTTCAACATAGCCCTCTATGGGCTTCCAAATATCCCTTTGCCAATTCCACAAGAACAGCCTTAGCGAAACGCTTCTTGAAGGGAAAGATGTAACTATGTGAGATGAATAAACAGAACACAGAGCCGTTTCTCAGAAAGCTTCTTTCCAGTTTTGAACGGACGATATTTCCTTTTTCACCATAGCCCTCTATGGGCTTCCAAATATCCCTTTGCCAATTCCACAAGAACAGCCTTAGCGAAAGGCTTCTTGAAGGGAAAGATGTAACTCTGTGAGATGAATTAACAGAACACAGAGCAGTTTCTCAGAAAGCTTCTTTCCAGTTTTGAACGGAAGATATTTCCTTTTTCACCATAGCCCTCTATGGTCTTCCAAATATCCCTTTGCCCATTCCACAAGAACAGCCTTAGCGAAAGGCTTCTTGAAGGGAAAGATGTAACTCTGTGAGATGAATTAACAGAACACAGAGCAGTTTCTCAGAAAGCTTCTATCCAGTTTAGAACGGAAGATATTTCCTTTTTCACCATAGCCCTCTATGGGCTTCCAAATATCCCTTTGCCAATTCCACAAGAACAGCCTTAGCGAAAGGCTTCTTGAAGGTAAAGATGTAACTCTATGAAATGAATTCAGAGAACACAGAGAAGTTTCTCAGAAAGCTTCTTTCCAGTTTTCAACGGAAGATATTTGCTTTTTCACCATAGCCCTCTATGGGCTTCCAAATATCCCTTTGCCAATTCCACAAGAACAGCCTTAGCGAAAGGCATCTTGAAGGGAATGATGTAACTCTGTGAGATGAATTAACAGAACACAGAGCAGTTTCTCAGAAAGCTTCTTTCCAGTATTGAACGGAATATATTTCCTTTTTCACCATAGTCCTCTATGGGTTTCCAAATATCCCTTTTCCAATTCCACAAGAACAGCCTTAGCGAAAGGCTTCTTGACGGTAAAGATGTAACTCTATGAAATGAATTCAGAGAACACAGAGCAGTTTCTCAGAAAGCTTCTTTCCAGTTTTGAACGGAAGATATTTCCTTTTTCACCATAGCCCTCTATGGGCTTCCAAATATCCCTTTGCCAATTCCACAAGAACAGCCTTAGCGAAAGGCTTATTGAAGGGAAAGATGTAACTCTTTGAGATGAATTCACAGAACACTGAGCAGTTTCTCAGAAAGCTTCTTTCTAGTTTTGAACGGAAGACATTTCCTTTTTCACCATAACCCTCTATGGTCTTCCAAATATCTCTTTGCCAATTCCACAAGAACAGCCTTAGCGAAAGGCTTCTTGAAGGGAAAGATGTAACTCTGTGAGATGAATTCACAGCACACAGAGCAGTTTCTCAAAAGCTTCTTTCCAGTTTTGAACGGAAGATATTTCCTTTTTCACCATAGCCCTCTATGGCCTTCCAAATATCCCTTTGCCAATTCCACAAGAACAGCCTTAGCGAAAGGCTTCTTGAAGGGAAAGATGTAACTCTGTGAGATGAATTAACAGAACACAGAGCAGTTTCTCAGAAAGCTTCTTTCCAGTTTTGAACGGAAGATATTTCCTTTTTCACCATAGACCTCTATGGGATTCCAAATATCCCTTTGCCAATTCCACAAGAACAGCCTTAGCGAAAGGCTTCTTGAAGGGAAAGATGTAACTCTGTGAGATGAATTCACAGAACACAGAGCAGTTTCTCAGAAAGCTTCTTTCCAGTTTTGAACGGAAGATATTTCCTTTTTCACCTTAGCCCTCTATGGGCTTCCAAATATCCCTTTAACAATTCCACAAGAACAGCCTTAGCGAAAGGCTCCTTGAAGGGAAAGATGTAACTCTGTGAGATGAATTCACAGAACACAGAGCAGTTTCTCAGAAAGCTTCTTTCCAGTTTTCAACGGAAGATAATTCCTTTTTCACCATAGCCCTCTATGGGCTTCCAAATATCCCTTTGCCGATTCCACAAGAACAGCCTTAGCGAAAGGCTTCTTGAAGGGAAAGATGTAACTCTGTGAAATGAATTCACAGAACACAGAGCAGTTTCTCAGAAAGCTTCTTTCCAGGTTTGAACGGAAGGTATTTACTTTTTCACCATAGCCTTCTATGGGCTTCCAAATATCCCTTTGCCAATTCCACAACAACAGACTTAGCGAAAGGCTTCTTGAAGGGAAAGATGTAACTCTGTGAGATGAATTCACAGAACACAGAGCAGTTTCTCAGAAAGCTTCTTTCTAGTTTTGAACGGAAGATATTTCGTTTTTCACCATAGCCCTCTATGGGCTTCCAAATATCCCTTTTCCAATTCCACAAGAACAGCCTTAGCGAAAGGCTTCTTAAAGGGAAAGATATAACTCTGTGAGATGAATTCACAGAACACAGAGCAGTTTCTCAGAAAGCTTCTTTCTAGTTTTCAACGGAAGATATTTCCTTTTTCACCATAGCCCTCTATGGGCTTCCAAATATCAATTTGCCAATTCCACAAGAACAGCCTTAGCGAAAGGCTTCTTGAAGGGAAAGTTGTAACTCTGTGAGATGAATTCACAGAACACAGAGCAGTTTCTCAGAAAGCTTCTTTCCAGTTTTGAAAGGAAGATATTTCCTTTTTCACCATAGCCCTCTATGGGCTTCCAAATATCCCTTTTCCAATTCCACAAGAACAGCCTTAGAGAAAGGCTTCTTGAAGGGAAAGACGTATATCTGTGAGATGAATTAACAGAACCCAGAGCAGTTTCTCAGAAAGCATCTTTCCGGTTTTGAAAGGAAGATATTTCCTTTTTCACCATAGCCCTCTATAGGCTTCCAAATATCCCTTTGCCAATTCCACAAGAACAGCCTTAGCGAAAGGCTTCTTGAAGGGAAAGATGTAACTCTGTGAGATGAATTAACAGAACACAGAGCAGTTTCTCAGAAAGCTTCTTTCCAGTTTTGAACGGAAGATATTTCCTTTTTCACCATAGCCCTCTATGGGCTTCCAAATATCCCTTTGCCAATTCCACAAGAACAGCCGTAGCGAAAGGAATCCTGAAGGGAATGATGTAACTCTGTGAGATGAATTAGCAGAACGCAGAGCAGTTTCTCAGAAAGCTTCTTTCCAGTATTGAACGGAATATATTTCCTTTTTCACCATAGTCCTCTATGGGCTTCCAAATATCCCTTTTCCAATTCCACAAGAACAGCCTTAGCGAAAGGATTCTTGAAGGTAAAGATGTAACTGTATGAAATGAATTCAGAGAACACAGAGCAGTATCTCAGAAAGCTTCTTTCCAGTTTTGAACGGAAGATATTTCCTTTTTCACATAGACCTCTATGGGCTTCCAAATATCCCTTTTCCAATTCCACAAGAACAGCCTTAGCGAAAGGCTTCTTAAAGGGAAAGATGTAACTCTGTGAGATGAATTCACAGAACACAGAGCAGTTTCTCAGAAAGCTTCTTTCTAGTTTTGAACGGAAGATATTTCCTTTTTCACCATAGCCCTCTATGGGCTTCCAAATATCCCTTTGCCAATTCCACAAGAACAGCCTTAGCGAAAGGCTTCTTTAAGGGAAAGATGTAACTCTGTGAGATGAATTAACAGAACACAGAGCAGTTTCTCAGAAAGCTTCTTTCCAGTTTTGAACAGAAGATATTTCGTTTTTCACCGTAGCCCTCTATTGGCTTCCAAATATCCCTTTGTGAATTCCAAAAGAACAGCCTTAGCGAAAGGCTTCTTAAAGGGAAAGATGTAACTCTGTGAGATGAATTAACAGAACACAGAGCAGTTTCTCAGAAAGCTTCTTTCCAGTTTTGAACGGAAGATATTTCCTTTTTCACCATAGCCCACTATGGGCTTCAAAATATCCCTTTTCCAATTCCACAAGAACAGCCTTAGCGAAAGGTTTCTTGAATGGAAAGGTGTAACTCTGTGAGATGAATTCACAGAACACAGAGCAGTTTCTCAGAAAGCTTCTTTCCAGTTTTGAACGGAAGATATTTCCTTTTTCACCATAGCCCTCTATGGGCTTCCAAATATCAATTTGCCAATTCCACAAGAACAGCCTTAGCGAAAGGCTTCTTGAAGGGAAAGTTGTAACTCTGTGAGATGAATTCACAGAACACAGAGCAGTTTCTCAGAAAGCTTCTTTCCAGTTTTGAAAGGAAGATATTTCCTTTTTCACCATAGCCCTCTATGGGCTTCCAAATATCCCTTTGCCAATTCCACAAGAACAGCCTTAGAGAAAGGCTTCTTGAAGGGAAAGACGTATATCTGTGAGATGAATTAACAGAACCCAGAGCAGTTTCTCAGAAAGCATCTTTCCGGTTTTGAAAGGAAGATATTTCCTTTTTCAAAATAGCCCTCTATAGGCTTCCAAATATCCCTTTGCCAATTCCACAAGAACAGCCTTAGCGAAAGGCTTCTTGAATGGAAAGATGTAACTCTGTGAGATGAATTCACAGAACACAGAGCATTTTCTCAGAAAGCTTCTTTCCAGTTTTGAACGGAAGGTATTTCCTTTTTCACCATAGCCCTCTATGGGCTTCCAAATATCCCTTTGCCAATTCCACAAGAACAGCCGTAGCGAAAGGAATCTTGAAGGGAATGATGTAACTCTGTGAGATGAATTAGCAGAACACAGAGCAGTTTCTCAGAAAGCTTCTTTCCAGTATTGAACGGAATATATTTCCTTTTTCACCATAGTCCTCTATGGGCTTCCAAATATCGCTTTTCCAATTCCACAAGAACAGCCTTAGCGAAAGGATTCTTGAAGGTAAAGATGTAACTCTATGAAATGAATTCAGAGAACACAGAGCAGTATCTCAGAAAGCTTCTTTCCAGTTTTGAACGGAAGATATTTCCTTTTTCACATAGCCCTCTATGGGCTTCCAAATATCCCTTTTCCAATTCCACAAGAACAGCCTTAGCGAAAGGCTTCTTAAAGGGAAAGATGTAACTCTGTGAGATGAATTAACAGAACACAGAGCAGTTTCTCAGAAAGCTTCTTTCCAGTTTTGAACGGAAGATATTTCCTTTTTCACCATAGCCCTCTATGGGCTTCCAAATATCCCTTTGCCAATTCCACAAGAACAGCCTTAGCGAAAGGCTTCTTGAAGGGAAAGATGTAACTCTGTGAGATGAATTCACAGAACACAGAGCAGTTTCTCAGAAAGCTTCTTTCTAGTTTTGAACGGAAGATATTTCCTTTTTCACCATAGCCCTCTATGGGCTTCCAAATATCCCTTTTCCAATTCCACAAGAACAGCCTTAGCGAAAGGCTTCTTAAAGGGAAAGATATAACTCTGTGAGATGAATTCACAGAACACAGAGCAGTTTCTCAGAAAGCTTCGTTCTAGTTTTCAACGGAAGATATTTCCTTTTTCACCATAGCCCTCTATGGGCTTCCAAATATCAATTTGCCAATTCCACAAGAACAGCCTTAGCGAAAGGCTTCTTGAAGGGAAAGTTGTAACTCTGTGAGATGAATTCACAGAACACAGAGCAGTTTCTCAGAAAGCTTCTTTCCAGTTTTGAAAGGAAGATATTTCCTTTTTCACCATAGCCCTCTATGGGCTTCCAAATATCCCTTTTCCAATTCCACAAGAACAGCCTTAGAGAAAGGCTTCTTGAAGGGAAAGACGTATATCTGTGAGATGAATTAACAGAACCCAGAGCAGTTTCTCAGAAAGCATCTTTCCGGTTTTGAAAGGAAGATATTTCCTTTTTCACCATAGCCCTCTATAGGCTTCCAAATATCCCTTTGCCAATTCCACAAGAACAGCCTTAGCGAAAGGCTTCTTGAAGGGAAAGATGTAACTCTGTGAGATGAATTAACAGAACGCAGAGCAGTTTCTCAGAAAGCTTCTTTCCAGTTTTGAACGGAAGATATTTCCTTTTTCACCATAGCCCTCTATGGGCTTCCAAATATCCCTTTGCCAATTCCACAAGAACAGCCGTAGCGAAAGGAATCTTGAAGGGAATGATGTAACTCTGTGAGATGAATTAGCAGAACGCAGAGCAGTTTCTCAGAAAGCTTCTTTCCAGTATTGAACGGAATATATTTCCTTTTTCACCATAGTCCTCTATGGGCTTCCAAATATCCCTTTTCCAATTCCACAAGAACAGCCTTAGCGAAAGGATTCTTGAAGGTAAAGATGTAACTCTATGAAATGAATTCAGAGAACACAGAGCAGTATCTCAGAAAGCTTCTTTCCAGTTTTGAACGGAAGATATTTCCTTTTTCACATAGCCCTCTATGGGCTTCCAAATATCCCTTTTCCAATTCCACAAGAACAGCCTTAGCGAAAGGCTTCTTAAAGGGAAAGATGTAACTCTGTGAGATGAATTCACAGAACACAGAGCAGTTTCTCAGAAAGCTTCTTTCTAGTTTTGAACAGAAGATATTTCCTTTTTCACCATAGCCCTCTATGCGCTTCCAAATATCCCTTTGCCAATTCCACAAGAACAGCCTTAGCGAAAGGCTTCTTTAAGGGAAAGATGTAACTCTGTGAGATGAATTAACAGAACACAGAGCAGTTTCTCAGAAAGCTTCTTTCCAGTTTTGAACAGAAGATATTTCGTTTTTCACCGTAGCCCTCTATTGGCTTCCAAATATCCCTTTGTGAATTCCAAAAGAACAGCCTTAGCGAAAGGCTTCTTAAAGGGAAAGATGTAACTCTGTGAGATGAATTAACAGAACACAGAGCAGTTTCTCAGAAAGCTTCTTTCCAGTTTTGAACGGAAGATATTTCCTTTTTCACCATAGCCCACTATGGGCTTCAAAATATCCCTTTTCCAATTCCACAAGAACAGCCTTAGCGAAAGGTTTCTTGAATGGAAAGGTGTAACTCTGTGAGATGAATTCACAGAACACAGAGCAGTTTCTCAGAAAGCTTCTTTCCAGTTTTGAACGGAAGATATTTCCTTTTTCACCATAGCCCTCTATGGGCTTCCAAATATCAATTTGCCAATTCCACAAGAACAGCCTTAGCGAAAGGCTTCTTGAAGGGAAAGTTGTAACTCTGTGAGATGAATTCACAGAACACAGAGCAGTTTCTCAGAAAGCTTCTTTCCAGTTTTGAAAGGAAGATATTTCCTTTTTCAACATAGCCCTCTATGGGCTTCCAAATATCCCTTTGCCAATTCCACAAGAACAGCCTTAGAGAAAGGCTTCTTGAAGGGAAAGACGTATATCTGTGAGATGAATTAACAGAACCCAGAGCAGTTTCTCAGAAAGCATCTTTCCGGTTTTGAAAGGAAGATATTTCCTTTTTCAAAATAGCCCTCTATAGGCTTCCAAATATCCCTTTGCCAATTCCACAAGAACAGCCTTAGCGAAAGGCTTCTTGAATGGAAAGATGTAACTCTGTGAGATGAATTCACAGAACACAGAGCATTTTCTCAGAAAGCTTCTTTCCAGTTTTGAACGGAAGGTATTTCCTTTTTCACCATAGCCCTCTATGGGCTTCCAAATATACCTTTGCCAATTCCACAAGAACAGCCGTAGCGAAAGGAATCTTGAAGGGAATGATGTAACTCTGTGAGATGAATTAGCAGAACACAGAGCAGTTTCTCAGAAAGCTTCTTTCCAGTATTGAACGGAATATATTTCCTTTTTCACCATAGTCCTCTATGGGCTTCCAAATATCGCTTTTCCAATTCCACAAGAACAGCCTTAGCGAAAGGATTCTTGAAGGTAAAGATGTAACTCTATGAAATGAATTCAGAGAACACAGAGCAGTATCTCAGAAAGCTTCTTTCCAGTTTTGAACGGAAGATATTTCCTTTTTCACATAGCCCTCTATGGGCTTCCAAATATCCCTTTTCCAATTCCACAAGAACAGCCTTAGCGAAAGGCTTCCTAAAGGGAAAGATGTAACTCTGTGAGATGAATTAACAGAACACAGAGCAGTTTCTCAGAAAGCTTCTTTCCAGTTTTGAACGGAAGATATTTCCTTTTTCACCATAGCCCTCTATGGGCTTCCAAATATCCCTTTGCCAATTCCACAAGAACAGCCTTAGCGAAAGGCTTCTTAAAGGGAAAGATGTAACTCTGTGAGATGAATTAACAGAACACAGAGCAGTTTCTCAGAAAGCTTCTTTCCAGTTTTGAACGGAAGATATTTCCTTTTTCACCATAGCCCTCTATGGGCTTCCAAATATCCCTTTTCCAATTCCACAAGAACAGCCTTAGCGAAAGGCTTCTTGAAGGGAAATATGTAACTCTGTAAGATGAATTAACAGAACACAGAGCAGTTTCTCAGAAAGCTTCTTTCCAGTTTTCAAAGGAAGATATTTCCTTTTTCACCATAGCCCTCTATGGGCTTCCAAATATCCCTTTGCCAATTCCACAAGAACAGCCTTAGCGAAAGGCTTCTTGAAGGGAAAGATGTAACTCTGTGAGATGAATTAACAGAACACAGAGCAGTTTCTCAGAAAGCTTCTTTCCAGTTTTGAACGGAAGATATTTCCTTTTTCACCATAGCCCTCTATGGGCTTCCAAATATCCCTTTGCCAATTCCACAAGAACAGCCTTAGCGAAAGGCTTCTTGAAGGGAAAGATGTAACTCTCTGAAATGAATTCACAGAACACAGAGCAGTTTCTCAGAAAGCTTCTTTCCAGTTTTGAACGGAAGATATTTCCTTTTTCACCATAGCCCTCTATGGCCTTCCAAATATCCCTTTGCCGATTCCACAAGAACAGCCTTAGCGAAAGGCTTCTTGAAGGGAAAGATGTAACTCTGTGAGATGAATTCACAGAACACAGAGCAGTTTCTCAGAAAGCTTCTTTCCAGTTTTGAACGGAAGATATTTCCTCTTTCACCATAGCCCTCTATGGGCTTCCAAATATCACTTTCCCAATTGCACAAAAACAGCCTTAGCGAAAGGCTTCTTGAAGGGAAAGATGTAACTCTGTGAGATGAATTCACAGAACACAGAGCCGTTTCTCAGAAAGCTTCTTTCCAGTTTTGAACGGAAGATATTTCCTTTTTCACCCTAGCCCTCCATGGGCTTCCAAATATTCCTTTACCAATTCCACAAGAACAGCCTTAGCGAAAGTCTTCTAGAAGGGAAAGATGTAACTCTGTGAGATAAATTAACAGAACACAGAGCAGTTTCTCAGAAAGCTTCTTTCCAGTTTTGAACGGAAGATATTTCCTTTTTCACCATAGCCCTCTATGGGCTTCCAAATATCCCTTTGCCAATTACACAAGAACAGACTTAGCGAAAGACTTGTTGAAGGGAAAGATGTAACTCTGTTAGGTGAATTCACAGAACACAGAGCAGTTTCTCAGAAAGCTTCTTTCCAGTTTTGAACAGAAGATATTTCCTTTTTCACCATAGCCCTCTATGGGCTTCCAAATATCCCTTTGCCAATTCCACAAGAACAGCCTTAGCGAAAGGCTTCTTGAAGGGAAAGATGTAACTCTGTGAGATGAATTAACAGAACACAGAGCAGTTTCTCAGAAAGCTTGTTTCCAGTTTTGAACGGAAGATATTTCCTTTTTCACCATAGTTTCTATGGGCTTCCAAATATCCCTTTGCCAATTAAACAAGAACAGCCTTAGCGAAAGGCTACTTGAAGGGAAAGATGTAGCTCTGTGAGATGAATTACAGAACACAGAGCAGTTTCTCAGAAAGCTTCTTTCCAGTTTTGAACGGAAGATATTTCCTTTTTCGCCATAGACCTCTATGGGCTTCCAAATATCCCTTTGCCAATTCCACAATAACAGCCTTAGCGAAAGGCTTCTTGAAGGGAAAGATGTAACTCTGTGAGATGAATTAACAGAACACAGAGCAGTTTCTCAGAAAGCTTCTTTCCAGTTTTGAACGGAAGATATTTCCTTTTTCACCATAGCCCTCTTTGGGCTACCAAATATCCCTTTTCCTATTCCACAAGAACAGCCTTAGCGAAAGGCTTCTTGAAGGGAAAGATGTAACTCTGTGAGATGAATTAACAGAACACAGAGCAGTTTCTCAGAAAGCTTCTTTCCAGTTTTGAACGGAAGATATTTCCTTTTTCACCATAGCCCTCTATGGCCTTCCAAATATCCCTTTGCCAATTCCACAAGAACAGCCTTAGCGAAAGGCTTCTTGTAGGGAAAGATGTAACTCTGTGAGATGAATTCACAGAACACAGAGCAGTTTTTCAGAAAGCTTCTTTCCAGTTTTGAACGGAAGATATTTCCTTTTTCAGCATAGCCCTCTATGGGCTTCCAAATATCCCTTTGCCAATTCCACAAGAACAGCCTTAGCGAAAGGCTTCTTGAAGGGAAAGATGTAACTCTGTGAGATGAATTAACAGAACACAGAGCAGTTTCTCAGAAAGCTTCTTTCCAGTTTTGAACGGAAGATATTTCCTTTTTCACCATAGACCTCTATGGGATTCCAAATATCCCTTTGCCAATTCCACAAGAATAGCCTTAGCGAAAGGCTTCTTGAAGGGAAAGATGTAACTCTGTGAGATGAATTCACAGAACACAGAGCAGTTTCTCAGAAAGCTTCTTTCCAGTTTTGAACGGAAGATATTTCCTTTTTCAAATTAGCCCTCTATGGGCTTCCAAATATCCCTTTAACAATTCCACAAGAACAGCCTTAGCGAAAGGCTCCTTGAAGGGAAAGATGTAACTCTGTGAGATGAATTCACAGAACACAGAGCAGTTTCTCAGAAAGCTTCTTTCCAGTTTTCAACGGAAGATAATTCCTTTTTCACCATAGCCCTCTATGGGCTTCCAAATATCCCTTTGCCAATTACACAAGAACAGCCTTAGCGGAAGCCTTCTTGAAGGTAAAGATGTAACTCTATGAAATGAATTCACAGAACACAGAGCAGTTTCTCAGAAAGCTTCTTTCCAGTTTTGAACGGAAGATATTTCCTTTTTCACCATAGCCCTCTATGGGCTTCCAAATATCCCTTTGCCGATTCCACAAGAACAGCCTTAGCGAAAGGTTTCTTGAAGGGAAAGATGTAACACTGTGAAATGAATTCACAGAACACAGAGCAGTTTCTCAGAAAGCTTCTTTCCAGGTTTGAACGGAAGGTATTTACTTTTTCACCATAGCCTTCTATGGGCTTCCAAATATCCCTTTGCCAATTCCACAACAACAGACTTAGCGAAAGGCTTCTTGAAGGGAAAGATGTAACTCTGTGAGATGAATTCACAGAACACAGAGCAGTTTCTCAGAAAGCTTCTTTCTAGTTTTGAACGGAAGATATTTCCTTTTTCACCATAGCCCTCTGTGGCCTTCCAAATATCCCTTTGCCAATTCCACAAGAACAGCCTTAGCGAAAGACTTGTTGAAGGGAAAGATGTAACTCTGTGAGATGAATTCACAGAACACAGAGCAGTTTCTCAGAAAGTTTCTTTCCAGTTTTGAACGGAAAATATTTCCTTTTTCACCATAGCCCTCTATGGGCTTCCAAATATCCCTTTCCCAATTCCACAAGAACAGCCTTAGCGAAAGGCTTCTTGAAGGGAAAGATGTAACTCTGTGAGATGAATAAACAGAACACAGAGCCGTTTCTCAGAAAGCTTCTTTCCAGTTTTGAACGGAAGATATTTCCTTTTTCACCCTAGCCCTCCATGGGCTTCCAAATATTCCTTTACCAATTCCACAAGAACAGCCTTAGCGAAAGTCTTCTAGAAGGGAAAGATGTAACTCTGTGAGATAAATTAACAGAACACAGAGCAGTTTCTCAGAAAGCTTCTTTCCAGTTTTGAACGGAAGATATTTCCTTTTTCACCATAGCCCTCTATGGGCTTCCAAATATCCCTTTGCCAATTCCACAAGAACAGCCTTAGCGAAAGACTTGTTGAAGGGAAAGATGTAACTCTGTTAGGTGAATTCACAGAACACAGAGCAGTTTCTCAGAAAGCTTCTTTCCAGTTTTGAACAGAAGATATTTCCTTTTTCACCATAGCCCTCTATGGGCTTCCAAATATCCCTTTGCCAATTCCACAAGAACAGCCTTAGCGAAAGGCTTCTTGAAGGGAAAGATGTAACTCTGTGAGATGAATTAACAGAACACAGAGCAGTTTCTCAGAAAGCTTGTTTCCAGTTTTGAACGGAAGATATTTCCTTTTTCACCATAGTTTCTATGGGCTTCCAAATATCCCTTTGCCAATTAAACAAGAACAGCCTTAGCGAAAGGCTTCTTGAAGGGAAAGATGTAACTCTGTGAGATGAATTAACAGAACACAGAGCAGTTTCTCAGAAAGCTTCTTTCCAGTTTTGAACGGAAGATATTTCCTTTTTCGCCATAGACCTCTATGGGCTTCCAAATATCCCTTTGCCAATTCCACAAGAACCGCCTTAGCGAAAGGCTTCTTGAAGGGAAAGATGTAACTCTGTGAGATGAATTAACAGAACACAGAGCAGTTTCTCAGAAAGCTTCTTTCCAGTTTTCAACGGAAGATATTTCCTTTTTCACCATAGCCCTCTTTGGGCTACCAAATATCCCTTTTCCAATTCCAAAAGAACAGCCTTAGCGAAAGGCTTCTTGAAGGGAAAGATGTAAATCTGTGAGATGAATTCACAGAACACAGAGCAGTTTCTCAGAAAGCTTCTTTCCAGTGTTGAACGGAAGATATTTCCTTTTTCAACATAGCCCTCTATGGGCTTCCAAATATCCCTTTGCCAATTCCACAAGAACAGCCTTAGCGAAAGGCTTCTTGAAGGGAAAGATGTAACTCTGTGAGATGAATTCACAGAACACAGAGCAGTTTCTCAGAAAGCTTCTTTCCAGTTTTGAACGGAAGATATTTCCTTTTTCACCATAGCCCTCTATGGGCTTCCAAATATCCCTTTGCCAATTCCACAAGAACAGCCATAGGGAAAGACTTGTTGAAGGGAAAGATGTAACCCTGTGAGATCAATTCACAGAACACAGAGCAGTTTCTCAGAATGCTTCTTTCCAGTTTTGAACGGAAGATATTTCCTTTTTCACCATAGCCCTCTATGGGCTTCCAAATATCCCTTTGCCAATTCCACAATAACAGCCTTAGCGAAAGGCTTCTTGAAGGGAAAGATGTAACTCTGTGAGATGAATTAACAGAACACAGAGCAGTTTCTCAGAAAGCTTCTTTCCAGTTTTGAACGGAAGATATTTCCTTTTTCACGATAGCCCTCTATGGGCTTCCAAATATCCCTTTTCCTATTCCACAAGAACAGCCTTAGCGAAAGGCTTCTTGAAGGGAAAGATGTAACTCTGTGAGATGAATTAACAGAACACAGAGCAGTTTCTCAGAAAGCTTCTTTCCAGTTTTGAACGGAAGATATTTCCTTTTTCACCATAGCCCTCTATGGCCTTCCAAATATCCCTTTGCCAATTCCACAAGAACAGCCTTAGCGAAAGGCTTCTTGTAGGGAAAGATGTAACTCTGTGAGATGAATTCACAGAACACAGAGCAGTTTTTCAGAAAGCTTCTTTCCAGTTTTGAACGGAAGATATTTCCTTTTTCAGCATAGCCCTCTATGGGCTTCCAAATATCCCTTTCCCAATTCCACAAGAACAGCCTTAGCGAAAGGATTCTTGAAGGGAAAGATATAACTCTGTGTGATGAATTAACAGAACACAGAGCAGTTTCTCAGAAAGCTTCTTTCCAGTTTAGAACGGAAGATATTTCCTTTTTCACCGTAGCCCTCTATGGGCTTCCAAATATCCCTTTGCCAATTCCACAAGAACAGCCTTAGCGAAAGGCTTCTTGAAGGGAAAGATGTAACTCTGTGAGATGAATTAACAGAACACAGAGCAGTTTCTCAGAAAGCTTCTTTCCAGTTTGGAACGGAAGATATTTCCTTTTTCACCATAGCCCTCTATGGGCTTCCAAATATCCCTTTTCCAATTCCACAAGAACAGCCTTAGCGAAAGGCTTATTGAAGGGAAAGATGTAACTCTGTGAGATGAATTAACAGAACACAGAGCAGTTTCTCAGAAAGCTTCTTTCCAGTTTAGAACGGAAGATATTTCCTTTTTCACCATAGCCCTCTATTGGCTTCCAAATATCCCTTTGCCAATTCAACAAGAACAGCCTTAGCGAAAGACTTTTAAAGGGAAAGATGTAACTCTGTTAGGTGAATTCACAGAACGCAGAGCAGTTTCTCAGAAAGCTTCTTTCCAGTTTTGAACACAAGATATTTCCTTTTTCACCATAGCCCTCTAGGGGCTTCCAAATATCCCTTTGCCAATTCCACAAGAACAGCCTTAGCGAAAGGCTTCTTGAAGGGAAAGATGTAACTCTGTGAGATGAATTCACAGAACACAGAGCAGTTTCTCAGAAAGCTTCTTTCCAGTTTTGAACGGAAGATATTTCCTTTTTCACTATAGCCCTCTATGGGCTTCCAAGTATCCCTTTGCCAATTGCACAAGAACAGCCTTAGCGAAAGGCTTCTTGAAGGGAAAGATGTAACTCTGTGAGATGAATTAACAGAACACAGAGCAGTTTCTCAGAAAGCTTCTTTCCAGTTTTGAACGGAAGATATTTCCTTTTTCACCATAGCCCTCTATGGGCTTCCAAATATCCCTTTACCAATTCCACAAGAACAGCCTTAGCGAAAGGCTTCTTGAAGGGAAAGATGTAACTGTGTGAGATGAATTCACAGAACACAGCGCAGTTTCTCAGAAAGCTTCTTTCTAGTTTTGAACGGAAAATATTTCCTTTTTCACATAGCCCTCTATGGGCTTCCAAATATCCCTTTGCCAATTCCACAAGAACAGCCTTAGCGAAAGGCTTCTTGAAGGGAAAGATGTAACTCTGTGAGATGAATTAACAGAATACAGAGCAGTTTCTCAGAAAGATTCTTTCCAGTTTTGAACGGAAGATATTTCCTATTTCACCATAGCCCTCTGTGGGCTTCCAAATATCCCTTTGCCAATTCCACAAGAACAGCCTTAGCGAAAGACTTGTTAAAGGGAAAGATGTAACTCTGTGAGATGAATTCACAGAACACAGAGCAGTTTCTCAGAAAGCTTCTTTCCAGTTTTGAACGGAAGATATTTCCTTTTTCACCATAGCACTCTATGGGCTTCCAAATATCCCTTTGCCAATAACACAAGAACAGCCTTAGCGAAAGGCTTCTTGAAGGGAAAGATGTAAATCTCTGAGATGAATTAACAGAACACAGAGCAGTTTCTCAGAAAGCTTCTTTCCAGTTTGGAACGGAAGATATTTCCTTTTTCACCATAGCCCTCTATGGGCTTCCAAATATCCCTTTTCCAATTCCACAAGAACAGCCTTAGCGAAAGGCTTATTGAAGGGAAAGATGTAACTCTGTGAGATGAATTCACAGAACACAGAGCAGTTTCTCAGAAAGCTTCTTTCCAGTTTTGAACGGAGGATATTTCCTTTTTCACCATAGCCCTCTACGGGCTTCCAAATATCCTTTTGCCAATTCCACAAGAACAGCGTTAGCGAAAGGCTTCTTGAAGGGAAAGATGTAACTCTGTGAGATGAATTCACAGAACACAGAGCAGTTTCTCAGAAAGCTTCTTTCCAGTTTTGAACGGAAGATATTTCCTTTTTCACTATAGCCCTCTATGGGCTTCCAAGTATCCCTTTGCCAATTGCACAAGAACAGCCTTAGCGAAAGGCTTCTTGAAGGGAAAGATGTAACTCTGTGAGATGAATTAACAGAACACAGAGCAGTTTCTCAGAAAGCTTCTTTCCAGTTTTGAACGGAAGATATTTCCTTTTTCACCATAGCCCTCTATGGGCTTCCAAATATCCCTTTACCAATTCCACAAGAACAGCCTTAGCGAAAGGCTTCTTGAAGGGAAAGATGTAACTGTGTGAGATGAATTCACAGAACACAGCGCAGTTTCTCAGAAAGCTTCTTTCTAGTTTTGAACGGAAAATATTTCCTTTTTCACATAGCCCTCTATGGGCTTCCAAATATCCCTTTGCCAATTCCACAAGAACAGCCTTAGCGAAAGGCTTCTTGAAGGGAAAGATGTAACTCTGTGAGATGAATTAACAGAATACAGAGCAGTTTCTCAGAAAGATTCTTTCCAGTTTTGAACGGAAGATATTTCCTATTTCACCATAGCCCTCTGTGGGCTTCCAAATATCCCTTTGCCAATTCCACAAGAACAGCCTTAGCGAAAGACTTGTTAAAGGGAAAGATGTAACTCTGTGAGATGAATTCACAGAACACAGAGCAGTTTCTCAGAAAGCTTCTTTCCAGTTTTGAACGGAAGATATTTCCTTTTTCACCATAGCCCTCTATGGGCTTCCAAATATCCCTTTGCCAATTCCACAAGAACAGCCTTAGCGAAAGGCTTCTTGAAGGGAAAGATGTAAATCTCTGAGATGAATTAACAGAACACAGAGCAGTTTCTCAGAAAGCTTCTTTCCAGTTTGGAACGGAAGATATTTCCTTTTTCACCATAGCCCTCTATGGGCTTCCAAATATCCCTTTTCCAATTCCACAAGAACAGCCTTAGCGAAAGGCTTCTTGAAGGGAAAGATGTAACTCTGTGAGATGAATTCACAGAACACAGAGCAGTTTCTCAGAAAGCTTCTTTCCAGGTTTGAACGGAAGGTATTTACTTTTTCACCATAGCCTTCTATGGGCTTCCAAATATCCCTTTGCCAATTCCACAACAACAGACTTAGCGAAAGGCTTCTTGAAGGGAAAGATGTAACTCTGTGAGATGAATTCACAGAACACAGAGCAGTTTCTCAGAAAGCTTCTTTCTAGTTTTGAACGGAAGATATTTCCTTTTTCACCATAGCCCTCTATGGGCTTCCAAATATCCCTTTGCCAATTCCACAAGAACAGCCTTAGTGAAAGGCTTCTTGAAGGGAAAGATGTAACTCTGTGAGATGAATTAACAGAACACAGAGCAGTTTCTCAGAAAGCTTCTTTCCAGTTTTGAACAGAAGATATTTCGTTTTTCACCATAGCCCTCTATTGGCTTCCAAATATCCCTTTGCGAATTCCAAAAGAACAGCCTTAGCGAAAGGCTTCTTAAAGGGAAAGATGTAACTCTGTGAGATGAATTAACAGAACACAGAGCAGTTTCTCAGAAAGCTTCTTTCCAGTTTTGAACGGAAGATATTTCCTTTTTCACCTTAGCCCACTATGGGCTTCAAAATATCCCTTTTCCAATTCCACAAGAACAGCCTTAGCGAAAGGTTTCTTGAATGGAAAGGTGTAACTCTGTGAGATGAATTCACAGAACACAGAGCAGTTTCTCAGAAAGCTTCTTTCCAGTTTTGAACGGAAGATATTTCCTTTTTCACCATAGCCCTCTATGGGCTTCCAAATATCAATTTGCCAATTCCACAAGAACAGCCTTAGCGAAAGGCTTCTTGAAGGGAAAGTTGTAACTCTGTGAGATGAATTCACAGAACACAGAGCAGTTTCTCAGAAAGCTTCTTTCCAGTTTTGAAAGGAAGATATTTCCTTTTTCACCATAGCCCTCTATGGGCTTCCAAATATCCCTTTGCCAATTCCACAAGAACAGCCTTAGAGAAAGGCTTCTTGAAGGGAAAGACGTATATCTGTGAGATGAATTAACAGAACCCAGAGCAGTTTCTCAGAAAGCATCTTTCCGGTTTTGAAAGGAAGATATTTCCTTTTTCACCATAGCCCTCTATAGGCTTCCAAATATCCCTTTGCCAATTCCACAAGAACAGCCTTAGCGAAAGGCTTCTTGAAGGGAAAGATGTAACTCTGTGAGATGAATTCACAGAACACAGAGCAGTTTCTCAGAAAGCTTCTTTCCAGTTTTGAACGGAAGATATTTCCTTTTTCACCATAGCCCTCTATGGGCTTCCAAATATCCCTTTGCCAATTCCATAAGAACAGCCGTAGCGAAAGGAATCTTGAAGGGAATGATGTAACTCTGTGAGATGAATTAGCAGAACACAGAGCAGTTTCTCAGAAAGCTTCTTTCCAGTATTGAACGGAATATATTTCCTTTTTCACCATAGTCCTCTATGGGCTTCCAAATATCCCTTTTCCAATTCCACAAGAACAGCCTTAGCGAAAGGATTCTTGAAGGTAAAGATGTAACTCTATGAAATGAATTCAGAGAACACAGAGCAGTATCTCAGAAAGCTTCTTTCCAGTTTTGAACGGAAGATATTTCCTTTTTCACATAGCCCTCTATGGGCTTCCAAATATCCCTTTTCCAATTCCACAAGAACAGCCTTAGCGAAAGGCTTCTTAAAGGGAAAGATGTAACTCTGTGAGATGAATTAACAGAACACAGAGCAGTTTCTCAGAAAGCGTCTTTCCAGTTTTGAACGGAAGATATTTCCTTTTTCACCATAGCCCTCTATGGGCTTCCAAATATCCCTTTTCCAATTCCACAAGAACAGCCTTAGCGAAAGGCTTCTTGAAGGGAAAGATGTAACTCTGTGAGATGAATTAACAGAACACAGAGCAGTTTCTCAGAAAGCTTCTTTCCAGTTTTCAAAGGAAGATATTTCCTTTTTCACCATAGCCCTCTATGGGCTTCCAAATATCCCTTTGCCAATTCCACAAGAACAGCCTTAGCGAAAGGCTTCTTGAAGGGAAAGATGTAACTCTGTGTGATGAATTAACAGAACACAGAGCAGTTTCTCAGAAAGCTTCTTTCCAGTTTTGAACGGATGATATTTCCTTTTTCACCATAGCCCTCTATGGGCTTCCAAATATCCCTTTGCCAATTCCACAAGAACAGCCTTAGCGAAAGGCTTCTTGAAGGGAAAGATGTAACTCTGTGAGATGAATTCACAGAACACAGAGCAGTTTCTCAGAAAGCTTCTTTCCAGTTTTGAACGGAAGATATTTCCTTTTTCACCATAGCCCTCTATGGGCTTCCAAATATCCCTTTGCCCATTCCACAAGAACAGCCTTAGCGAAAGGCTTCTTGAAGGGAAAGATGTAACTCTGTGAGATGAATTCACAGAACACAGAGCAGTTTCTCAGAAAGCTTCTTTCCAGTTTTCAACGGAAGATATTTCCTTTTTCACCATAGCCCTCTATGGGCTTCCAAATATCACTTTCCCAATTGCACAAAAACAGCCTTAGCGAAAGGCTTCTTGAAGGGAAAGATGTAACTCTGTGAGATGAATTCACAGAACACAGAGCAGTTTCTCAGAAAGCTTCTTTCCAGTTTTGAACGGAAGATATTTCCTTTTTCACCATAGCCCTCTGTGGCCTTCCAAATATCCCTTTGCCAATTCCACAAGAACAGCCTTAGCGAAAGACTTGTTGAAGGGAAAGATGTAACTCTGTGAGATGAATTCACAGAACACAGAGCAGTTTCTCAGAAAGTTTCTTTCCAGTTTTGAACGGAAAATATTTCCTTTTTCACCATAGCCCTCTATGGGCTTCCAAATATCCCTTTCCCAATTCCACAAGAACAGCCTTAGCGAAAGGCTTCTTGAAGGGAAAGATGTAACTCTGTGAGATGAATAAACAGAACACAGAGCCGTTTCTCAGAAAGCTTCTTTCCAGTTTTGAACGGAAGATATTTCCTTTTTCACCCTAGCCCTCCATGGGCTTCCAAATATCCCTTTGCCAATTCCACAAGAACAGCCTTAGCGAAAGACTTGTTGAAGGGAAAGATGTAACTCTGTTAGGTGAATTCACAGAACACAGAGCAGTTTCTCAGAAAGCTTCTTTCCAGTTTTGAACAGAAGATATTTCCTTTTTCACCATAGCCCTCTATGGGCTTCCAAATATCCCTTTGCCAATTCCACAAGAACAGCCTTAGCGAAAGGCTTCTTGAAGGGAAAGATGTAACTCTGTGAGATGAATTAACAGAACACAGAGCAGTTTCTCAGAAAGCTTGTTTCCAGTTTTGAACGGAAGATATTTCCTTTTTCACCATAGTTTCTATGGGCTTCCAAATATCCCTTTGCCAATTAAACAAGAACAGCCTTAGCGAAAGGCTTCTTGAAGGGAAAGATGTAACTCTGTGAGATGAATTAACAGAACACAGAGCAGTTTCTCAGAAAGCTTCTTTCCAGTTTTGAACGGAAGATATTTCCTTTTTCGCCATAGACCTCTATGGGCTTCCAAATATCCCTTTGCCAATTCCACAAGAACAGCCTTAGCGAAAGGCTTCTTGAAGGGAAAGATGTAACTCTGTGAGATGAATTAACAGAACACAGAGCAGTTTCTCAGAAAGCTTCTTTCCAGTTTTCAACGGAAGATATTTCCTTTTTCACCATAGCCCTCTTTGGGCTACCAAATATCCCTTTTCCAATTCCAAAAGAACAGCCTTAGCGAAAGGCTTCTTGAAGGGAAAGATGTAAATCTGTGAGATGAATTCACAGAACACAGAGCAGTTTCTCAGAAAGCTTCTTTCCAGTTTTGAACGGAAGATATTTCCTTTTTCAACATAGCCCTCTATGGGCTTCCAAATATCCCTTTGCCAATTCCACAAGAACAGCCTTAGCGAAAGGCTTCTTGAAGGGAAAGATGTATCTCTGTGAGATGAATTAACAGAACACAGAGCAGTTTCTCAGAAAGCTTCTTTCCAGTTTAGAACGGAAGATATTTCCTTTTTCACCATAGCCCTCTATTGGCTTCCAAATATCCCTTTGCCAATTCAACAAGAACAGCCTTAGCGAAAGACTTTTAAAGGGAAAGATGTAACTCTGTTAGGTGAATTCACAGAACACAGAGCAGTTTCTCAGAAAGCTTCTTTCCAGTTTTGAACACAAGATATTTCCTTTTTCAACATAGCCCTCTATGGGCTTCCAAATATCCCTTTGCCAATTCCACAAGAACAGCCTTAGCGAACGGCTTCTTGAAGGGAAAGATGTAACTCTGTGAGATGAATTCACAGAACACAGAGCAGTTTCTCAGAAAGCTTCTTTCCAGTTTTGAACGGAGGATATTTCCTTTTTCACCATAGCCCTCTACGGGCTTCCAAATATCCTTTTGCCAATTCCACAAGAACAGCCTTAGCGAAAGGCTTCTTGAAGGGAAAGATGTAACTCTGTGAGATGAATTCACAGAACACAGAGCAGTTTCTCAGAAAGCTTCTTTCCAGTTTTGAACGGAAGATATTTCCTTTTTCACTATAGCCCTCTATGGGCTTCCAAATATCCCTTTGCCAATTCCACAAGAACAGCCTTAGCGAAAGGCTTCTTGAAGGGAAAGATGTAACTCTGTGAGATGAATTAACAGAACACAGAGCAGTTTCTCAGAAAGCTTCTTTCCAGTTTTGAACGGAAGATATTTCCTTTTTCACCATAGCCCTCTATGGGCTTCCAAATATCCCTTTACCAATTCCACAAGAACAGCCTTAGCGAAAGGCTTCTTGAAGGGAAAGATGTAACTGTGTGAGATGAATTCACAGAACACAGCGCAGTTTCTCAGAAAGCTTCTTTCTAGTTTTGAACGGAAAATATTTCCTTTTTCACATAGCCCTCTATGGGCTTCCAAATATCCCTTTGCCAATTCCACAAGAACAGCCTTAGCGAAAGGCTTCTTGAAGGGAAAGGTGTAACTCTGTGAGATGAATTAACAGAATACAGAGCAGTTTCTCAGAAAGATTCTTTCCAGTTTTGAACGGAAGATATTTCCTTTTTCACCATAGCCCTCTGTGGGCTTCCAAATATCCCTTTGCCAATTCCACAAGAACAGCCTTAGCGAAAGACTTGTTAAAGGGAAAGATGTAACTCTGTGAGATGAATTCACAGAACACAGAGCAGTTTCTCAGAAAGCTTCTTTCCAGTTTAGAACGGAAGATATTTCCTTTTTCACCATAGCCCTCTATGGGCTTCCAAATATCCCTTTGCCAATTCCACAAGAACAGCCTTAGCGAAAGGCTTCTTGAAGGGAAAGATGTAACTCTGTGAGATGAATTCACAGAACACAGAGCAGTTTCTCAGAAAGCTAGTTTCCAGTTTTGAACGGAAGATATTCCTTTTTCACCATAGCCCTCTATGGGCTTCCATATATCCCTTTGCCAATTCCACAAGAACAAACTTAGCGAAAGGCTTCTTGAAGGGAAAGATGGAACTCTGTGAGATGAATTCACAGAACACAGAGAAGTTTCTCAGAAAGCTTCTTTCCAGTTTTGAACGGAAGATATTTCCTTTTTCACCATAGCCCTCTATGGGCTTCCAAATATCCTATTTCCAATTCCACAAGAACAGCCTTAGCGAAAGGCTTCTTGAAGGGAAAGATGTAACTCTGTGAGATGAATTAACAGAACACAGAGCCGTTTCTCAGAAAGCTTCTTTCCAGTTTTGAACGGAAGATATTTCCTTTTTCACCATAACCCTCTATGGGCTTCCAAATATCCCTTTTCCAATTCCACAAGAACAGCCTTAGCGAAAGGCTTCTTGAAGGGAAAGATATAACTCTGTGAGATGAATTAACAGAACACAGAGCAGTTTCTCAGAAAGCTTCTTTCCAGTTTTGAACGGAAGATATTTCCTTTTTCACCATAGCCCTCTATGGGCTTCCAAATATCCCTTTGCCAATTCCACAAGAACAGCCTTAGCGAAAGGCTTCTTGAAGGGAAAGATGTAAATCTGTGAGATGAATTAACAGAACACAGAGCAGTTTCTCAGAAAGTTTCTTTCCAGTTTTCAACGGAAGATATTTCCTTTTTCACCATAGCCCTCTATGGGCTTCCAAATATCCCTTTTCAAATTCCACAAGAACAGCCTTAGCGAAAGGCTTCCTGAAGGGAAAGATGTAACTCTGTGAGATGAATTAACAGAACACAGAGCAGTTTCTCAGGAAGCTTCTTTCCAGTTTTGAACGGAAGATATTTCCTTTTTCACCATAGCCCTCTATGGGCTTCCAAATATCCCTTTGCCAATTCCACAAGATCAGCCTTAGTGAAAGACTTGTTGAAGGGAAAGATGTAACTCTGTGAGATGAATTCACAGAACACAGAGCAGTTTCTCAGAAAGCTTCTTTCCAGTTTTGAACGGAAGATATTTCCTTTTTCACCATAGCCCTCTATGGGCTTCCAAATATCCCTTTGCCAATTCCACAAGAACAGCCTTAGCGAAAGGCTTCTTGAAGGGAAAGATGTAAATCTCTGAGATGAATTAACAGAACACAGAGCAGTTTCTCAGAAAGCTTCTTTCCAGTTTGGAACGGAAGATATTTCCTTTTTCACCATAGCCCTCTATGGGCTTCCAAATATCCCTTTTCCAATTCCACAAGAACAGCCTTAGCGAAAGGCTTATTGAAGGGAAAGATGTAACTCTGTGAGATGAATTAACAGAACACAGAGCAGTTTCTCAGAAAGCTTCTTTCCAGTTTAGAACGGAAGATATTTCCTTTTTCACCATAGCCCTCTATTGGCTTCCAAATATCCCTTTGCCAATTCAACAAGAACAGCCTTAGCGAAAGACTTTTAAAGGGAAAGATGTAACTCTGTTAGGTGAATTCACAGAACACAGAGCAGTTTCTCAGAAAGCTTCTTTCCAGTTTTGAACACAAGATATTTCCTTTTTCACCATAGTCCTCTATGGGCTTCCAAATATCCCTTTGCCAATTCCACAAGAACAGCCTTAGCGAAAGGCTTCTTGAAGGGAAAGATGTAACTCTGTGAGATGAATTCACAGAACACAGAGCAGTTTCTCAGAAAGCTTCTTTCCAGTTTTGAACGGAGGATATTTCCTTTTTCACCATAGCCCTCTACGGGCTTCCAAATATCCTTTTGCCAATTCCACAAGAACAGCGTTAGCGAAAGGCTTCTTGAAGGGAAAGATGTAACTCTGTGAGATGAATTCACAGAACACAGAGCAGTTTCTCAGAAAGCTTCTTTCCAGTTTTGAACGGAAGATATTTCCTTTTTCACCATAGCCCTCTATGGGCTTCCAAATATCCCTTTACCAATTCCACAAGAACAGCCTTAGCGAAAGGCTTCTTGAAGGGAAAGATGTAACTGTGTGAGATGAATTCACAGAACACAGCGCAGTTTCTCAGAAAGCTTCTTTCTAGTTTTGAACGGAAAATATTTCCTTTTTCACATAGCCCTCTATGGGCTTCCAAATATCCCTTTGCCAATTCCACAAGAACAGCCTTAGCGAAAGGCTTCTTGAAGGGAAAGATGTAACTCTTTGAGATGAATTAACAGAATACAGAGCAGTTTCTCAGAAAGATTCTTTCCAGTTTTGAACGGAAGATATTTCCTTTTTCACCATAGCCCTCTGTGGGCTTCCAAATATCCCTTTGCCAATTCCACAAGAACAGCCTTAGCGAAAGACTTGTTAAAGGGAAAGATGTAACTCTGTGAGATGAATTCACAGAACACAGAGCAGTTTCTCAGAAAGCTTCTTTCCAGTTTTGAACGGAAGATATTTCCTTTTTCACCATAGCACTCTATGGGCTTCCAAATATCCCTTTGCCAATTCCACAAGAACAGCCTTAGCGAAAGGCTTCTTGAAGGGAAAGATGTAACTCTGTGAGATGAATTCACATAACACAGAGCAGTTTCTCAGAAAGCTATTTTCCAGTTTTGAACGGAAGATATTCCTTTTTCACCATAGCCCTCTATGGGCTTCCAAATATCCCTTTGCCAATTCCACAAGAACAGACTTAGCGAAAGGCTTCTTGAAGGGAAAGATGGAACTCTGTGAGATGAATTCACAGAACACAGAGCAGTTTCGCAGAAAGCTTCTTTCCAGTTTTGAACGGAAGATATTTCCTTTTTCACCATAGCCCTCTATGGGCTTCCAAATATCCCATTTCCAATTCCACAAGAACAGCCTTAGCGAAAGGCTTCTTGAAGGGAAAGATGTAACTCTATGAGATGAATTAACAGAACACAGAGCAGTTTCTCAGAAAGCTTCTTTCCAGTTTTGAACGGAAGATATTTCCTTTTTCGCCATAGACCTCTATGGGCTTCCAAATATCCCTTTGCCAATTCCACAAGAACAGCCTTAGCGAAAGGCTTCTTGAAGGGAAAGATGTAACTCTGTGAGATGAATTAACAGAACACAGAGCAGTTTCTCAGAAAGCTTCTTTCCAGTTTTCAACGGAAGATATTTCCTTTTTCACCATAGCCCTCTTTGGGCTACCAAATATCCCTTTTCCAATTCCAAAAGAACAGCCTTAGCGAAAGGCTTCTTGAAGGGAAAGATGTAAATCTGTGAGATGAATTCACAGAACACAGAGCAGTTTCTCAGAAAGCTTCTTTCCAGTGTTGAACGGAAGATATTTCCTTTTTCAACATAGCCCTCTATGGGCTTCCAAATATCCCTTTGCCAATTCCACAAGAACAGCCTTAGCGAAAGGCTTCTTGAAGGGAAAGATGTAACTCTGTGAGATGAATTCACAGAACACAGAGCAGTTTCTCAGAAAGCTTCTTTCCAGTTTTGAACGGAAGATATTTCCTTTTTCACCATAGCCCTCTATGGGCTTCCAAATATCCCTTTGCCAATTCCACAAGAACAGCCATAGGGAAAGACTTGTTGAAGGGAAAGATGTAACCCTGTGAGATCAATTCACAGAACACAGAGCAGTTTCTCAGAATGCTTCTTTCCAGTTTTGAACGGAAGATATTTCCTTTTTCACCATAGCCCTCTATGGGCTTCCAAATATCCCTTTGCCAATTCCACAATAACAGCCTTAGCGAAAGGCTTCTTGAAGGGAAAGATGTAACTCTGTGAGATGAATTAACAGAACACAGAGCAGTTTCTCAGAAAGCTTCTTTCCAGTTTTGAACGGAAGATATTTCCTTTTTCACCATAGCCCTCTATGGGCTTCCAAATATCCCTTTTCCTATTCCACAAGAACAGCCTTAGCGAAAGGCTTCTTGAAGGGAAAGATGTAACTCTGTGAGATGAATTAACAGAACACAGAGCAGTTTCTCAGAAAGCTTCTTTCCAGTTTTGAACGGAAGATATTTCCTTTTTCACCATAGCCCTCTATGGCCTTCCAAATATCCCTTTGCCAATTCCACAAGAACAGCCTTAGCGAAAGGCTTCTTGTAGGGAAAGATGTAACTCTGTGAGATGAATTCACAGAACACAGAGCAGTTTTTCAGAAAGCTTCTTTCCAGTTTTGAACGGAAGATATTTCCTTTTTCAGCATAGCCCTCTATGGGCTTCCAAATATCCCTTTCCCAATTCCACAAGAACAGCCTTAGCGAAAGGATTCTTGAAGGGAAAGATATAACTCTGTGTGATGAATTAACAGAACACAGAGCAGTTTCTCAGAAAGCTTCTTTCCAGTTTAGAACGGAAGATATTTCCTTTTTCACCGTAGCCCTCTATGGGCTTCCAAATATCCCTTTGCCAATTCCACAAGAACAGCCTTAGCGAAAGGCTTCTTGAAGGGAAAGATGTAACTCTGTGAGATGAATTAACAGAACACAGAGCAGTTTCTCAGAAAGCTTCTTTCCAGTTTGGAACGGAAGATATTTCCTTTTTCACCATAGCCCTCTATGGGCTTCCAAATATCCCTTTTCCAATTCCACAAGAACAGCCTTAGCGAAAGGCTTATTGAAGGGAAAGATGTAACTCTGTGAGATGAATTAACAGAACACAGAGCAGTTTCTCAGAAAGCTTCTTTCCAGTTTAGAACGGAAGATATTTCCTTTTTCACCATAGCCCTCTATTGGCTTCCAAATATCCCTTTGCCAATTCAACAAGAACAGCCTTAGCGAAAGACTTTTAAAGGGAAAGATGTAACTCTGTTAGGTGAATTCACAGAACGCAGAGCAGTTTCTCAGAAAGCTTCTTTCCAGTTTTGAACACAAGATATTTCCTTTTTCACCATAGCCCTCTAGGGGCTTCCAAATATCCCTTTGCCAATTCCACAAGAACAGCCTTAGCGAAAGGCTTCTTGAAGGGAAAGATGTAACTCTGTGAGATGAATTCACAGAACACAGAGCAGTTTCTCAGAAAGCTTCTTTCCAGTTTTGAACGGAGGATATTTCCTTTTTCACCATAGCCCTCTACGGGCTTCCAAATATCCTTTTGCCAATTCCACAAGAACAGCGTTAGCGAAAGGCTTCTTGAAGGGAAAGATGTAACTCTGTGAGATGAATTCACAGAACACAGAGCAGTTTCTCAGAAAGCTTCTTTCCAGTTTTGAACGGAAGATATTTCCTTTTTCACTATAGCCCTCTATGGGCTTCCAAGTATCCCTTTGCCAATTGCACAAGAACAGCCTTAGCGAAAGGCTTCTTGAAGGGAAAGATGTAACTCTGTGAGATGAATTAACAGAACACAGAGCAGTTTCTCAGAAAGCTTCTTTCCAGTTTTGAACGGAAGATATTTCCTTTTTCACCATAGCCCTCTATGGGCTTCCAAATATCCCTTTACCAATTCCACAAGAACAGCCTTAGCGAAAGGCTTCTTGAAGGGAAAGATGTAACTGTGTGAGATGAATTCACAGAACACAGCGCAGTTTCTCAGAAAGCTTCTTTCTAGTTTTGAACGGAAAATATTTCCTTTTTCACATAGCCCTCTATGGGCTTCCAAATATCCCTTTGCCAATTCCACAAGAACAGCCTTAGCGAAAGGCTTCTTGAAGGGAAAGATGTAACTCTGTGAGATGAATTAACAGAATACAGAGCAGTTTCTCAGAAAGATTCTTTCCAGTTTTGAACGGAAGATATTTCCTATTTCACCATAGCCCTCTGTGGGCTTCCAAATATCCCTTTGCCAATTCCACAAGAACAGCCTTAGCGAAAGACTTGTTAAAGGGAAAGATGTAACTCTGTGAGATGAATTCACAGAACACAGAGCAGTTTCTCAGAAAGCTTCTTTCCAGTTTTGAACGGAAGATATTTCCTTTTTCACCATAGCACTCTATGGGCTTCCAAATATCCCTTTGCCAATTCCACAAGAACAGCCTTAGCGAAAGGCTTCTTGAAGGGAAAGATGTAACTCTGTGAGATGAATTCACAGAACACAGAGCAGTTTCTCAGAAAGCTAGTTTCCAGTTTTGAACGGAAGATATTCCTTTTTCACCATAGCCCTCTATGGGCTTCCATATATCCCTTTGCCAATTCCACAAGAACAAACTTAGCGAAAGGCTTCTTGAAGGGAAAGATGGAACTCTGTGAGATGAATTCACAGAACACAGAGCAGTTTCTCAGAAAGCTTCTTTCCAGTTTTGAACGGAAGATATTTCCTTTTTCACCATAGCCATCTATGGTCTTCCAAATATCCCATTTCCAATTCCACAAGAACAGCCTTAGCGAAAGGCTTCTTGAAGGGAAAGATGTAACTCTGTGAGATGAATTAACAGAACACAGAGCCGTTTCTCAGAAAGCTTCTTTCCAGTTTTGAACGGAAGATATTTCCTTTTTCACCATAACCCTCTATGGGCTTCCAAATATCCCTTTTCCAATTCCACAAGAACAGCCTTAGCGAAAGGCTTCTTGAAGGGAAAGATATAACTCTGTGAGATGAATTAACAGAACACAGAGCAGTTTCTCAGAAAGCTTCTTTCCAGTTTTGAACGGAAGATATTTCCTTTTTCACCATAGCCCTCTATGGGCTTCCAAATATCCCTTTGCCAATTCCACAAGAACAGCCTTAGCGAAAGGCTTCTTGAAGGGAAAGATGTAAATCTGTGAGATGAATTAACAGAACACAGAGCAGTTTCTCAGAAAGCTTCTTTCCAGTTTTCAACGGAAGATATTTCCTTTTTCACCATAGCCCTCTATGGGCTTCCAAATATCCCTTTTCAAATTCCACAAGAACAGCCTTAGCGAAAGGCTTCCTGAAGGGAAAGATGTAACTCTGTGAGATGAATTAACAGAACACAGAGCAGTTTCTCAGGAAGCTTCTTTCCAGTTTTGAACGGAAGATATTTCCTTTTTCACCATAGCCCTCTATGGGCTTCCAAATATCCCTTTGCCAATTCCACAAGATCAGCCTTAGCGAAAGACTTGTTGAAGGGAAAGATGTAACTCTGTGAGATGAATTCACAGAACACAGAGCAGTTTCTCAGAAAGCTTCTTTCCAGTTTTGAACGGAAGATATTTCCTTTTTCACCATAGCCCTCTATGGGCTTCCAAATATCCCTTTGCCAATTCCACAAGAACAGCCTTAGCGAAAGGCTTCTTGAAGGGAAAGATGTAAATCTCTGAGATGAATTAACAGAACACAGAGCAGTTTCTCAGAAAGCTTCTTTCCAGTTTGGAACGGAAGATATTTCCTTTTTCACCATAGCCCTCTATGGGCTTCCAAATATCCCTTTTCCAATTCCACAAGAACAGCCTTAGCGAAAGGCTTATTGAAGGGAAAGATGTAACTCTGTGAGATGAATTAACAGAACACAGAGCAGTTTCTCAGAAAGCTTGTTTCCAGTTTAGAACGGAAGATATTTCCTTTTTCACCATAGCCCTCTATTGGCTTCCAAATATCCCTTTGCCAATTCAACAAGAACAGCCTTAGCGAAAGACTTTTAAAGGGAAAGATGTAACTCTGTTAGGTGAATTCACAGAACACAGAGCAGTTTCTCAGAAAGCTTCTTTCCAGTTTTGAACACAAGATATTTCCTTTTTCACCATAGCCCTCTATGGGCTTCCAAATATCCCTTTGCCAATTCCACAAGAACAGCCTTAGCGAAAGGCTTCTTGAAGGGAAAGATGTAAATCTCTGAGATGAATTAACAGAACACAGAGCAGTTTCTCAGAAAGCTTCTTTCCAGTTTGGAACGGAGGATATTTCCTTTTTCACCATAGCCCTCTATGGGCTTCCAAATATCCCTTTGCCGATTCCTCAAGAACAGCCTTAGCGAAAGGCTTCTTGAAGGGAAAGATGTAACTCTGTGAAATGAATTCACAGAACACAGAGCAGTTTCTCAGAAAGCTTCTTTCCAGGTTTGAACGGAAGGTATTTACTTTTTCACCATAGCCTTCTATGGGCTTCCAAATATCCCTTTGCCAATTCCACAACAACAGACTTAGCGAAAGGCTTCTTGAAGGGAAAGATGTAACTCTGTGAGATGAATTCACAGAACACAGAGCAGTTTCTCAGAAAGCTTCTTTCTAGTTTTGAACGGAAGATATTTCCTTTTTCACCATAGCCCTCTATGGGCTTCCAAATATCCCTTTGCCAATTCCACAAGAACAGCCTTAGTGAAAGGCTTCTTGAAGGGAAAGATGTAACTCTGTGAGATGAATTAACAGAACACAGAGCAGTTTCTCAGAAAGCTTCTTTCCAGTTTTGAACAGAAGATATTTCGTTTTTCACCATAGCCCTCTATTGGCTTCCAAATATCCCTTTGCGAATTCCAAAAGAACAGCCTTAGCGAAAGGCTTCTTAAAGGGAAAGATGTAACTCTGTGAGATGAATTAACAGAACACAGAGCAGTTTCTCAGAAAGCTTCTTTCCAGTTTTGAACGGAAGATATTTCCTTTTTCACCTTAGCCCACTATGGGCTTCAAAATATCCCTTTTCCAATTCCACAAGAACAGCCTTAGCGAAAGGTTTCTTGAATGGAAAGGTGTAACTCTGTGAGATGAATTCACAGAACACAGAGCAGTTTCTCAGAAAGCTTCTTTCCAGTTTTGAACGGAAGATATTTCCTTTTTCACCATAGCCCTCTATGGGCTTCCAAATATCAATTTGCCAATTCCACAAGAACAGCCTTAGCGAAAGGCTTCTTGAAGGGAAAGTTGTAACTCTGTGAGATGAATTCACAGAACACAGAGCAGTTTCTCAGAAAGCTTCTTTCCAGTTTTGAAAGGAAGATATTTCCTTTTTCACCATAGCCCTCTATGGGCTTCCAAATATCCCTTTGCCAATTCCACAAGAACAGCCTTAGAGAAAGGCTTCTTGAAGGGAAAGACGTATATCTGTGAGATGAATTAACAGAACCCAGAGCAGTTTCTCAGAAAGCATCTTTCCGGTTTTGAAAGGAAGATATTTCCTTTTTCACCATAGCCCTCTATAGGCTTCCAAATATCCCTTTGCCAATTCCACAAGAACAGCCTTAGCGAAAGGCTTCTTGAAGGGAAAGATGTAACTCTGTGAGATGAATTCACAGAACACAGAGCAGTTTCTCAGAAAGCTTCTTTCCAGTTTTGAACGGAAGATATTTCCTTTTTCACCATAGCCCTCTATGGGCTTCCAAATATCCCTTTGCCAATTCCACAAGAACAGCCGTAGCGAAAGGAATCTTGAAGGGAATGATGTAACTCTGTGAGATGAATTAGCAGAACACAGAGCAGTTTCTCAGAAAGCTTCTTTCCAGTATTGAACGGAATATATTTCCTTTTTCACCATAGTCCTCTATGGGCTTCCAAATATCCCTTTTCCAATTCCACAAGAACAGCCTTAGCGAAAGGATTCTTGAAGGTAAAGATGTAACTCTATGAAATGAATTCAGAGAACACAGAGCAGTATCTCAGAAAGCTTCTTTCCAGTTTTGAACGGAAGATATTTCCTTTTTCACATAGCCCTCTATGGGCTTCCAAATATCCCTTTTCCAATTCCACAAGAACAGCCTTAGCGAAAGGCTTCTTAAAGGGAAAGATGTAACTCTGTGAGATGAATTAACAGAACACAGAGCAGTTTCTCAGAAAGCGTCTTTCCAGTTTTGAACGGAAGATATTTCCTTTTTCACCATAGCCCTCTATGGGCTTCCAAATATCCCTTTTCCAATTCCACAAGAACAGCCTTAGCGAAAGGCTTCTTGAAGGGAAAGATGTAACTCTGTGAGATGAATTAACAGAACACAGAGCAGTTTCTCAGAAAGCTTCTTTCCAGTTTTCAAAGGAAGATATTTCCTTTTTCACCATAGCCCTCTATGGGCTTCCAAATATCCCTTTGCCAATTCCACAAGAACAGCCTTAGCGAAAGGCTTCTTGAAGGGAAAGATGTAACTCTGTGTGATGAATTAACAGAACACAGAGCAGTTTCTCAGAAAGCTTCTTTCCAGTTTTGAACGGATGATATTTCCTTTTTCACCATAGCCCTCTATGGGCTTCCAAATATCCCTTTGCCAATTCCACAAGAACAGCCTTAGCGAAAGGCTTCTTGAAGGGAAAGATGTAACTCTGTGAGATGAATAAACAGAACACAGAGCCGTTTCTCAGAAAGCTTCTTTCCAGTTTTGAACGGAAGATATTTCCTTTTTCACCCTAGCCCTCCATGGGCTTCCAAATATCCCTTTGCCAATTCCACAAGAACAGCCTTAGCGAAAGACTTGTTGAAGGGAAAGATGTAACTCTGTTAGGTGAATTCACAGAACACAGAGCAGTTTCTCAGAAAGCTTCTTTCCAGTTTTGAACAGAAGATATTTCCTTTTTCACCATAGCCCTCTATGGGCTTCCAAATATCCCTTTGCCAATTCCACAAGAACAGCCTTAGCGAAAGGCTTCTTGAAGGGAAAGATGTAACTCTGTGAGATGAATTAACAGAACACAGAGCAGTTTCTCAGAAAGCTTGTTTCCAGTTTTGAACGGAAGATATTTCCTTTTTCACCATAGTTTCTATGGGCTTCCAAATATCCCTTTGCCAATTAAACAAGAACAGCCTTAGCGAAAGGCTTCTTGAAGGGAAAGATGTAACTCTGTGAGATGAATTAACAGAACACAGAGCAGTTTCTCAGAAAGCTTCTTTCCAGTTTTGAACGGAAGATATTTCCTTTTTCGCCATAGACCTCTATGGGCTTCCAAATATCCCTTTGCCAATTCCACAAGAACAGCCTTAGCGAAAGGCTTCTTGAAGGGAAAGATGTAACTCTGTGAGATGAATTAACAGAACACAGAGCAGTTTCTCAGAAAGCTTCTTTCCAGTTTTCAACGGAAGATATTTCCTTTTTCACCATAGCCCTCTTTGGGCTACCAAATATCCCTTTTCCAATTCCAAAAGAACAGCCTTAGCGAAAGGCTTCTTGAAGGGAAAGATGTAAATCTGTGAGATGAATTCACAGAACACAGAGCAGTTTCTCAGAAAGCTTCTTTCCAGTTTTGAACGGAAGATATTTCCTTTTTCAACATAGCCCTCTATGGGCTTCCAAATATCCCTTTGCCAATTCCACAAGAACAGCCTTAGCGAAAGGCTTCTTGAAGGGAAAGATGTATCTCTGTGAGATGAATTAACAGAACACAGAGCAGTTTCTCAGAAAGCTTCTTTCCAGTTTAGAACGGAAGATATTTCCTTTTTCACCATAGCCCTCTATTGGCTTCCAAATATCCCTTTGCCAATTCAACAAGAACAGCCTTAGCGAAAGACTTTTAAAGGGAAAGATGTAACTCTGTTAGGTGAATTCACAGAACACAGAGCAGTTTCTCAGAAAGCTTCTTTCCAGTTTTGAACACAAGATATTTCCTTTTTCAACATAGCCCTCTATGGTCTTCCAAATATCCCTTTGCCAATTCCACAAGAACAGCCTTAGCGAACGGCTTCTTGAAGGGAAAGATGTAACTCTGTGAGATGAATTCACAGAACACAGAGCAGTTTCTCAGAAAGCTTCTTTCCAGTTTTGAACGGAGGATATTTCCTTTTTCACCATAGCCCTCTACGGGCTTCCAAATATCCTTTTGCCAATTCCACAAGAACAGCCTTAGCGAAAGGCTTCTTGAAGGGAAAGATGTAACTCTGTGAGATGAATTCACAGAACACAGAGCAGTTTCTCAGAAAGCTTCTTTCCAGTTTTGAACGGAAGATATTTCCTTTTTCACTATAGCCCTCTATGGGCTTCCAAATATCCCTTTGCCAATTCCACAAGAACAGCCTTAGCGAAAGGCTTCTTGAAGGGAAAGATGTAACTCTGTGAGATGAATTAACAGAACACAGAGCAGTTTCTCAGAAAGCTTCTTTCCAGTTTTGAACGGAAGATATTTCCTTTTTCACCATAGCCCTCTATGGGCTTCCAAATATCCCTTTACCAATTCCACAAGAACAGCCTTAGCGAAAGGCTTCTTGAAGGGAAAGATGTAACTGTGTGAGATGAATTCACAGAACACAGCGCAGTTTCTCAGAAAGCTTCTTTCTAGTTTTGAACGGAAAATATTTCCTTTTTCACATAGCCCTCTATGGGCTTCCAAATATCCCTTTGCCAATTCCACAAGAACAGCCTTAGCGAAAGGCTTCTTGAAGGGAAAGGTGTAACTCTGTGAGATGAATTAACAGAATACAGAGCAGTTTCTCAGAAAGATTCTTTCCAGTTTTGAACGGAAGATATTTCCTTTTTCACCATAGCCCTCTGTGGGCTTCCAAATATCCCTTTGCCAATTCCACAAGAACAGCCTTAGCGAAAGACTTGTTAAAGGGAAAGATGTAACTCTGTGAGATGAATTCACAGAACACAGAGCAGTTTCTCAGAAAGCTTCTTTCCAGTTTAGAACGGAAGATATTTCCTTTTTCACCATAGCCCTCTATGGGCTTCCAAATATCCCTTTGCCAATTCCACAAGAACAGCCTTAGCGAAAGGCTTCTTGAAGGGAAAGATGTAACTCTGTGAGATGAATTCACAGAACACAGAGCAGTTTCTCAGAAAGCTAGTTTCCAGTTTTGAACGGAAGATATTCCTTTTTCACCATAGCCCTCTATGGGCTTCCATATATCCCTTTGCCAATTCCACAAGAACAAACTTAGCGAAAGGCTTCTTGAAGGGAAAGATGGAACTCTGTGAGATGAATTCACAGAACACAGAGAAGTTTCTCAGAAAGCTTCTTTCCAGTTTTGAACGGAAGATATTTCCTTTTTCACCATAGCCCTCTATGGGCTTCCAAATATCCTATTTCCAATTCCACAAGAACAGCCTTAGCGAAAGGCTTCTTGAAGGGAAAGATGTAACTCTGTGAGATGAATTAACAGAACACAGAGCCGTTTCTCAGAAAGCTTCTTTCCAGTTTTGAACGGAAGATATTTCCTTTTTCACCATAACCCTCTATGGGCTTCCAAATATCCCTTTTCCAATTCCACAAGAACAGCCTTAGCGAAAGGCTTCTTGAAGGGAAAGATATAACTCTGTGAGATGAATTAACAGAACACAGAGCAGTTTCTCAGAAAGCTTCTTTCCAGTTTTGAACGGAAGATATTTCCTTTTTCACCATAGCCCTCTATGGGCTTCCAAATATCCCTTTGCCAATTCCACAAGAACAGCCTTAGCGAAAGGCTTCTTGAAGGGAAAGATGTAAATCTGTGAGATGAATTAACAGAACACAGAGCAGTTTCTCAGAAAGTTTCTTTCCAGTTTTCAACGGAAGATATTTCCTTTTTCACCATAGCCCTCTATGGGCTTCCAAATATCCCTTTTCAAATTCCACAAGAACAGCCTTAGCGAAAGGCTTCCTGAAGGGAAAGATGTAACTCTGTGAGATGAATTAACAGAACACAGAGCAGTTTCTCAGGAAGCTTCTTTCCAGTTTTGAACGGAAGATATTTCCTTTTTCACCCTAGCCCTCCATGGGCTTCCAAATATTCCTTTACCAATTCCACAAGAACAGCCTTAGCGAAAGTCTTCTAGAAGGGAAAGATGTAACTCTGTGAGATAAATTAACAGAACACAGAGCAGTTTCTCAGAAAGCTTCTTTCCAGTTTTGAACGGAAGATATTTCCTTTTTCACCATAGCCCTCTATGGGCTTCCAAATATCCCTTTGCCAATTCCACAAGAACAGCCTTAGCGAAAGACTTGTTGAAGGGAAAGATGTAACTCTGTTAGGTGAATTCACAGAACACAGAGCAGTTTCTCAGAAAGCTTCTTTCCAGTTTTGAACAGAAGATATTTCCTTTTTCACCATAGCCCTCTATGGGCTTCCAAATATCCCTTTGCCAATTCCACAAGAACAGCCTTAGCGAAAGGCTTCTTGAAGGGAAAGATGTAACTCTGTGAGATGAATTAACAGAACACAGAGCAGTTTCTCAGAAAGCTTGTTTCCAGTTTTGAACGGAAGATATTTCCTTTTTCACCATAGTTTCTATGGGCTTCCAAATATCCCTTTGCCAATTAAACAAGAACAGCCTTAGCGAAAGGCTTCTTGAAGGGAAAGATGTAACTCTGTGAGATGAATTAACAGAACACAGAGCAGTTTCTCAGAAAGCTTCTTTCCAGTTTTGAACGGAAGATATTTCCTTTTTCGCCATAGACCTCTATGGGCTTCCAAATATCCCTTTGCCAATTCCACAAGAACAGCCTTAGCGAAAGGCTTCTTGAAGGGAAAGATGTAACTCTGTGAGATGAATTAACAGAACACAGAGCAGTTTCTCAGAAAGCTTCTTTCCAGTTTTCAACGGAAGATATTTCCTTTTTCACCATAGCCCTCTTTGGGCTACCAAATATCCCTTTTCCAATTCCAAAAGAACAGCCTTAGCGAAAGGCTTCTTGAAGGGAAAGATGTAAATCTGTGAGATGAATTCACAGAACACAGAGCAGTTTCTCAGAAAGCTTCTTTCCAGTGTTGAACGGAAGATATTTCCTTTTTCAACATAGCCCTCTATGGGCTTCCAAATATCCCTTTGCCAATTCCACAAGAACAGCCTTAGCGAAAGGCTTCTTGAAGGGAAAGATGTAACTCTGTGAGATGAATTCACAGAACACAGAGCAGTTTCTCAGAAAGCTTCTTTCCAGTTTTGAACGGAAGATATTTCCTTTTTCACCATAGCCCTCTATGGGCTTCCAAATATCCCTTTGCCAATTCCACAAGAACAGCCATAGGGAAAGACTTGTTGAAGGGAAAGATGTAACCCTGTGAGATCAATTCACAGAACACAGAGCAGTTTCTCAGAATGCTTCTTTCCAGTTTTGAACGGAAGATATTTCCTTTTTCACCATAGCCCTCTATGGGCTTCCAAATATCCCTTTGCCAATTCCACAATAACAGCCTTAGCGAAAGGCTTCTTGAAGGGAAAGATGTAACTCTGTGAGATGAATTAACAGAACACAGAGCAGTTTCTCAGAAAGCTTCTTTCCAGTTTTGAACGGAAGATATTTCCTTTTTCACCATAGCCCTCTATGGGCTTCCAAATATCCCTTTTCCTATTCCACAAGAACAGCCTTAGCGAAAGGCTTCTTGAAGGGAAAGATGTAACTCTGTGAGATGAATTAACAGAACACAGAGCAGTTTCTCAGAAAGCTTCTTTCCAGTTTTGAACGGAAGATATTTCCTTTTTCACCATAGCCCTCTATGGCCTTCCAAATATCCCTTTGCCAATTCCACAAGAACAGCCTTAGCGAAAGGCTTCTTGTAGGGAAAGATGTAACTCTGTGAGATGAATTCACAGAACACAGAGCAGTTTTTCAGAAAGCTTCTTTCCAGTTTTGAACGGAAGATATTTCCTTTTTCAGCATAGCCCTCTATGGGCTTCCAAATATCCCTTTCCCAATTCCACAAGAACAGCCTTAGCGAAAGGATTCTTGAAGGGAAAGATATAACTCTGTGTGATGAATTAACAGAACACAGAGCAGTTTCTCAGAAAGCTTCTTTCCAGTTTAGAACGGAAGATATTTCCTTTTTCACCGTAGCCCTCTATGGGCTTCCAAATATCCCTTTGCCAATTCCACAAGAACAGCCTTAGCGAAAGGCTTCTTGAAGGGAAAGATGTAACTCTGTGAGATGAATTAACAGAACACAGAGCAGTTTCTCAGAAAGCTTCTTTCCAGTTTGGAACGGAAGATATTTCCTTTTTCACCATAGCCCTCTATGGGCTTCCAAATATCCCTTTTCCAATTCCACAAGAACAGCCTTAGCGAAAGGCTTATTGAAGGGAAAGATGTAACTCTGTGAGATGAATTAACAGAACACAGAGCAGTTTCTCAGAAAGCTTCTTTCCAGTTTAGAACGGAAGATATTTCCTTTTTCACCATAGCCCTCTATTGGCTTCCAAATATCCCTTTGCCAATTCAACAAGAACAGCCTTAGCGAAAGACTTTTAAAGGGAAAGATGTAACTCTGTTAGGTGAATTCACAGAACGCAGAGCAGTTTCTCAGAAAGCTTCTTTCCAGTTTTGAACACAAGATATTTCCTTTTTCACCATAGCCCTCTAGGGGCTTCCAAATATCCCTTTGCCAATTCCACAAGAACAGCCTTAGCGAAAGGCTTCTTGAAGGGAAAGATGTAACTCTGTGAGATGAATTCACAGAACACAGAGCAGTTTCTCAGAAAGCTTCTTTCCAGTTTTGAACGGAGGATATTTCCTTTTTCACCATAGCCCTCTACGGGCTTCCAAATATCCTTTTGCCAATTCCACAAGAACAGCGTTAGCGAAAGGCTTCTTGAAGGGAAAGATGTAACTCTGTGAGATGAATTCACAGAACACAGAGCAGTTTCTCAGAAAGCTTCTTTCCAGTTTTGAACGGAAGATATTTCCTTTTTCACTATAGCCCTCTATGGGCTTCCAAGTATCCCTTTGCCAATTGCACAAGAACAGCCTTAGCGAAAGGCTTCTTGAAGGGAAAGATGTAACTCTGTGAGATGAATTAACAGAACACAGAGCAGTTTCTCAGAAAGCTTCTTTCCAGTTTTGAACGGAAGATATTTCCTTTTTCACCATAGCCCTCTATGGGCTTCCAAATATCCCTTTACCAATTCCACAAGAACAGCCTTAGCGAAAGGCTTCTTGAAGGGAAAGATGTAACTGTGTGAGATGAATTCACAGAACACAGCGCAGTTTCTCAGAAAGCTTCTTTCTAGTTTTGAACGGAAAATATTTCCTTTTTCACATAGCCCTCTATGGGCTTCCAAATATCCCTTTGCCAATTCCACAAGAACAGCCTTAGCGAAAGGCTTCTTGAAGGGAAAGATGTAACTCTGTGAGATGAATTAACAGAATACAGAGCAGTTTCTCAGAAAGATTCTTTCCAGTTTTGAACGGAAGATATTTCCTATTTCACCATAGCCCTCTGTGGGCTTCCAAATATCCCTTTGCCAATTCCACAAGAACAGCCTTAGCGAAAGACTTGTTAAAGGGAAAGATGTAACTCTGTGAGATGAATTCACAGAACACAGAGCAGTTTCTCAGAAAGCTTCTTTCCAGTTTTGAACGGAAGATATTTCCTTTTTCACCATAGCCCTCTACGGGGTTCCAAATATCCCTTTGCCAATTCCACAAGAACAGCCTTAGCGAAAGGCTTCTTGAAGGGAAAGATGTAAATCTCTGAGATGAATTAACAGAACACAGAGCAGTTTCTCAGAAAGCTTCTTTCCAGTTTGGAACGGAAGATATTTCCTTTTTCACCATAGCCCTCTATGGGCTTCCAAATATCCCTTTTCCAATTCCACAAGAACAGCCTTAGCGAAAGGCTTATTGAAGGGAAAGATGTAACTCTGTGAGATGAATTAACAGAACACAGAGCAGTTTCTCAGAAAGCTTCTTTCCAGTTTAGAACGGAAGATATTTCCTTTTTCACCATAGCCCTCTATTGGCTTCCAAATATCCCTTTGCCAATTCAACAAGAACAGCCTTAGCGAAAGACTTTTAAAGGGAAAGATGTAACTCTGTTAGGTGAATTCACAGAACACAGAGCAGTTTCTCAGAAAGCTTCTTTCCAGTTTTGAACACAAGATATTTCCTTTTTCACCATAGCCCTCTATGGGCTTCCAAATATCCCTTTGCCAATTCCACAAGAACAGCCTTAGCGAAAGGCTTCTTGAAGGGAAAGATGTAAATCTCTGAGATGAATTAACAGAACACAGAGCAGTTTCTCAGAAAGCTTCTTTCCAGTTTGGAACGGAGGATATTTCCTTTTTCACCATAGCCCTCTATGGGCTTCCAAATATCCCTTTGCCGATTCCTCAAGAACAGCCTTAGCGAAAGGCTTCTTGAAGGGAAAGATGTAACTCTGTGAAATGAATTCACAGAACACAGAGCAGTTTCTCAGAAAGCTTCTTTCCAGGTTTGAACGGAAGGTATTTACTTTTTCACCATAGCCTTCTATGGGCTTCCAAATATCCCTTTGCCAATTCCACAACAACAGACTTAGCGAAAGGCTTCTTGAAGGGAAAGATGTAACTCTGTGAGATGAATTCACAGAACACAGAGCAGTTTCTCAGAAAGCTTCTTTCTAGTTTTGAACGGAAGATATTTCCTTTTTCACCATAGCCCTCTATGGGCTTCCAAATATCCCTTTGCCAATTCCACAAGAACAGCCTTAGTGAAAGGCTTCTTGAAGGGAAAGATGTAACTCTGTGAGATGAATTAACAGAACACAGAGCAGTTTCTCAGAAAGCTTCTTTCCAGTTTTGAACAGAAGATATTTCGTTTTTCACCATAGCCCTCTATTGGCTTCCAAATATCCCTTTGCGAATTCCAAAAGAACAGCCTTAGCGAAAGGCTTCTTAAAGGGAAAGATGTAACTCTGTGAGATGAATTAACAGAACACAGAGCAGTTTCTCAGAAAGCTTCTTTCCAGTTTTGAACGGAAGATATTTCCTTTTTCACCTTAGCCCACTATGGGCTTCAAAATATCCCTTTTCCAATTCCACAAGAACAGCCTTAGCGAAAGGTTTCTTGAATGGAAAGGTGTAACTCTGTGAGATGAATTCACAGAACACAGAGCAGTTTCTCAGAAAGCTTCTTTCCAGTTTTGAACGGAAGATATTTCCTTTTTCACCATAGCCCTCTATGGGCTTCCAAATATCAATTTGCCAATTCCACAAGAACAGCCTTAGCGAAAGGCTTCTTGAAGGGAAAGTTGTAACTCTGTGAGATGAATTCACAGAACACAGAGCAGTTTCTCAGAAAGCTTCTTTCCAGTTTTGAAAGGAAGATATTTCCTTTTTCACCATAGCCCTCTATGGGCTTCCAAATATCCCTTTGCCAATTCCACAAGAACAGCCTTAGAGAAAGGCTTCTTGAAGGGAAAGACGAATATCTGTGAGATGAATTAACAGAACCCAGAGCAGTTTCTCAGAAAGCATCTTTCCGGTTTTGAAAGGAAGATATTTCCTTTTTCACCATAGCCCTCTATAGGCTTCCAAATATCCCTTTGCCAATTCCACAAGAACAGCCTTAGCGAAAGGCTTCTTGAAGGGAAAGATGTAACTCTGTGAGATGAATTCACAGAACACAGAGCAGTTTCTCAGAAAGCTTCTTTCCAGTTTTGAACGGAAGATATTTCCTTTTTCACCATAGCCCTCTATGGGCTTCCAAATATCCCTTTGCCAATTCCACAAGAACAGCCGTAGCGAAAGGAATCTTGAAGGGAATGATGTAACTCTGTGAGATGAATTAGCAGAACACAGAGCAGTTTCTCAGAAAGCTTCTTTCCAGTATTGAACGGAATATATTTCCTTTTTCACCATAGTCCTCTATGGACTTCCAAATATCCCTTTTCCAATTCCACAAGAACAGCCTTAGCGAAAGGATTCTTGAAGGTAAAGATGTAACTCTATGAAATGAATTCAGAGAACACAGAGCAGTATCTCAGAAAGCTTCTTTCCAGTTTTGAACGGAAGATATTTCCTTTTTCACATAGCCCTCTATGGGCTTCCAAATATCCCTTTTCCAATTCCACAAGAACAGCCTTAGCGAAAGGCTTCTTAAAGGGAAAGATGTAACTCTGTGAGATGAATTAACAGAACACAGAGCAGTTTCTCAGAAAGCGTCTTTCCAGTTTTGAACGGAAGATATTTCCTTTTTCACCATAGCCCTCTATGGGCTTCCAAATATCCCTTTTCCAATTCCACAAGAACAGCCTTAGCGAAAGGCTTCTTGAAGGGAAAGATGTAACTCTGTGAGATGAATTAACAGAACACAGAGCAGTTTCTCAGAAAGCTTCTTTCCAGTTTTCAAAGGAAGATATTTCCTTTTTCACCATAGCCCTCTATGGGCTTCCAAATATCCCTTTGCCAATTCCACAAGAACAGCCTTAGCGAAAGGCTTCTTGAAGGGAAAGATGTAACTCTGTGTGATGAATTAACAGAACACAGAGCAGTTTCTCAGAAAGCTTCTTTCCAGTTTTGAACGGATGATATTTCCTTTTTCACCATAGCCCTCTATGGGCTTCCAAATATCCCTTTGCCAATTCCACAAGAACAGCCTTAGCGAAAGGCTTCTTGAAGGGAAAGATGTAACTCTGTGAGATGAATTCACAGAACACAGAGCAGTTTCTCAGAAAGCTTCTTTCCAGTTTTGAACGGAAGATATTTCCTTTTTCACCATAGCCCTCTATGGGCTTCCAAATATCACTTTCCCAGTTGCACAAGAACAGCCTTAGCGAAAGGCTTCTTGAAGGGAAAGATGTAACTCTGTGAGATGAATTCACAGAACACAGAGCAGTTTCTCAGAAAGCTTCTTTCCAGTTTTCAACGGAAGATATTTCCTTTTTCACCATAGCCCTCTATGGGCTTCCAAATATCACTTTCCCAATTGCACAAAAACAGCCTTAGCGAAAGGCTTCTTGAAGGGAAAGATGTAACTCTGTGAGATGAATTCACAGAACACAGAGCAGTTTCTCAGAAAGCTTCTTTCCAGTTTTGAACGGAAGATATTTCCTTTTTCACCATAGCCCTCTGTGGCCTTCCAAATATCCCTTTGCCAATTCCACAAGAACAGCCTTAGCGAAAGACTTGTTGAAGGGAAAGATGTAACTCTGTGAGATGAATTCACAGAACACAGAGCAGTTTCTCAGAAAGTTTCTTTCCAGTTTTGAACGGAAAATATTTCCTTTTTCACAATAGCCCTCTATGGGCTTCCAAATATCCCTTTCCCAATTCCACAAGAACAGCCTTAGCGAAAGGCTTCTTGAAGGGAAAGATGTAACTCTGTGAGATGAATAAACAGAACACAGAGCCGTTTCTCAGAAAGCTTCTTTCCAGTTTTGAACGGAAGATATTTCCTTTTTCACCCTAGCCCTCCATGGGCTTCCAAATATCCCTTTGCCAATTCCACAAGAACAGCCTTAGCGAAAGACTTGTTGAAGGGAAAGATGTAACTCTGTTAGGTGAATTCACAGAACACAGAGCAGTTTCTCAGAAAGCTTCTTTCCAGTTTTGAACAGAAGATATTTCCTTTTTCACCATAGCCCTCTATGGGCTTCCAAATATCCCTTTGCCAATTCCACAAGAACAGCCTTAGCGAAAGGCTTCTTGAAGGGAAAGATGTAACTCTGTGAGATGAATTAACAGAACACAGAGCAGTTTCTCAGAAAGCTTGTTTCCAGTTTTGAACGGAAGATATTTCCTTTTTCACCATAGTTTCTATGGGCTTCCAAATATCCCTTTGCCAATTAAACAAGAACAGCCTTAGCGAAAGGCTTCTTGAAGGGAAAGATGTAACTCTGTGAGATGAATTAACAGAACACAGAGCAGTTTCTCAGAAAGCTTCTTTCCAGTTTTGAACGGAAGATATTTCCTTTTTCGCCATAGACCTCTATGGGCTTCCAAATATCCCTTTGCCAATTCCACAAGAACAGCCTTAGCGAAAGGCTTCTTGAAGGGAAAGATGTAACTCTGTGAGATGAATTAACAGAACACAGAGCAGTTTCTCAGAAAGCTTCTTTCCAGTTTTCAACGGAAGATATTTCCTTTTTCACCATAGCCCTCTTTGGGCTACCAAATATCCCTTTTCCAATTCCAAAAGAACAGCCTTAGCGAAAGGCTTCTTGAAGGGAAAGATGTAAATCTGTGAGATGAATTCACAGAACACAGAGCAGTTTCTCAGAAAGCTTCTTTCCAGTTTTGAACGGAAGATATTTCCTTTTTCAACATAGCCCTCTATGGGCTTCCAAATATCCCTTTGCCAATTCCACAAGAACAGCCTTAGCGAAAGGCTTCTTGAAGGGAAAGATGTATCTCTGTGAGATGAATTAACAGAACACAGAGCAGTTTCTCAGAAAGCTTCTTTCCAGTTTAGAACGGAAGATATTTCCTTTTTCACCATAGCCCTCTATTGGCTTCCAAATATCCCTTTGCCAATTCAACAAGAACAGCCTTAGCGAAAGACTTTTAAAGGGAAAGATGTAACTCTGTTAGGTGAATTCACAGAACACAGAGCAGTTTCTCAGAAAGCTTCTTTCCAGTTTTGAACACAAGATATTTCCTTTTTCAACATAGCCCTCTATGGGCTTCCAAATATCCCTTTGCCAATTCCACAAGAACAGCCTTAGCGAACGGCTTCTTGAAGGGAAAGATGTAACTCTGTGAGATGAATTCACAGAACACAGAGCAGTTTCTCAGAAAGCTTCTTTCCAGTTTTGAACGGAGGATATTTCCTTTTTCACCATAGCCCTCTACGGGCTTCCAAATATCCTTTTGCCAATTCCACAAGAACAGCCTTAGCGAAAGGCTTCTTGAAGGGAAAGATGTAACTCTGTGAGATGAATTCACAGAACACAGAGCAGTTTCTCAGAAAGCTTCTTTCCAGTTTTGAACGGAAGATATTTCCTTTTTCACTATAGCCCTCTATGGGCTTCCAAATATCCCTTTGCCAATTCCACAAGAACAGCCTTAGCGAAAGGCTTCTTGAAGGGAAAGATGTAACTCTGTGAGATGAATTAACAGAACACAGAGCAGTTTCTCAGAAAGCTTCTTTCCAGTTTTGAACGGAAGATATTTCCTTTTTCACCATAGCTCTCTATGGGCTTCCAAATATCCCTTTACCAATTCCACAAGAACAGCCTTAGCGAAAGGCTTCTTGAAGGGAAAGATGTAACTGTGTGAGATGAATTCACAGAACACAGCGCAGTTTCTCAGAAAGCTTCTTTCTAGTTTTGAACGGAAAATATTTCCTTTTTCACATAGCCCTCTATGGGCTTCCAAATATCCCTTTGCCAATTCCACAAGAACAGCCTTAGCGAAAGGCTTCTTGAAGGGAAAGGTGTAACTCTGTGAGATGAATTAACAGAATACAGAGCAGTTTCTCAGAAAGATTCTTTCCAGTTTTGAACGGAAGATATTTCCTTTTTCACCATAGCCCTCTGTGGGCTTCCAAATATCCCTTTGCCAATTCCACAAGAACAGCCTTAGCGAAAGACTTGTTAAAGGGAAAGATGTAACTCTGTGAGATGAATTCACAGAACACAGAGCAGTTTCTCAGAAAGCTTCTTTCCAGTTTAGAACGGAAGATATTTCCTTTTTCACCATAGCCCTCTATGGGCTTCCAAATATCCCTTTGCCAATTCCACAAGAACAGCCTTAGCGAAAGGCTTCTTGAAGGGAAAGATGTAACTCTGTGAGATGAATTCACAGAACACAGAGCAGTTTCTCAGAAAGCTAGTTTCCAGTTTTGAACGGAAGATATTCCTTTTTCACCATAGCCCTCTATGGGCTTCCATATATCCCTTTGCCAATTCCACAAGAACAAACTTAGCGAAAGGCTTCTTGAAGGGAAAGATGGAACTCTGTGAGATGAATTCACAGAACACAGAGAAGTTTCTCAGAAAGCTTCTTTCCAGTTTTGAACGGAAGATATTTCCTTTTTCACCATAGCCCTCTATGGGCTTCCAAATATCCTATTTCCAATTCCACAAGAACAGCCTTAGCGAAAGGCTTCTTGAAGGGAAAGATGTAACTCTGTGAGATGAATTAACAGAACACAGAGCCGTTTCTCAGAAAGCTTCTTTCCAGTTTTGAACGGAAGATATTTCCTTTTTCACCATAACCCTCTATGGGCTTCCAAATATCCCTTTTCCAATTCCACAAGAACAGCCTTAGCGAAAGGCTTCTTGAAGGGAAAGATATAACTCTGTGAGATGAATTAACAGAACACAGAGCAGTTTCTCAGAAAGCTTCTTTCCAGTTTTGAACGGAAGATATTTCCTTTTTCACCATAGCCCTCTATGGGCTTCCAAATATCCCTTTGCCAATTCCACAAGAACAGCCTTAGCGAAAGGCTTCTTGAAGGGAAAGATGTAAATCTGTGAGATGAATTAACAGAACACAGAGCAGTTTCTCAGAAAGTTTCTTTCCAGTTTTCAACGGAAGATATTTCCTTTTTCACCATAGCCCTCTATGGGCTTCCAAATATCCCTTTTCAAATTCCACAAGAACAGCCTTAGCGAAAGGCTTCCTGAAGGGAAAGATGTAACTCTGTGAGATGAATTAACAGAACACAGAGCAGTTTCTCAGGAAGCTTCTTTCCAGTTTTGAACGGAAGATATTTCCTTTTTCACCATAGCCCTCTATGGGCTTCCAAATATCCCTTTGCCAATTCCACAAGATCAGCCTTAGTGAAAGACTTGTTGAAGGGAAAGATGTAACTCTGTGAGATGAATTCACAGAACACAGAGCAGTTTCTCAGAAAGCTTCTTTCCAGTTTTGAACGGAAGATATTTCCTTTTTCACCATAGCCCTCTATGGGCTTCCAAATATCCCTTTGCCAATTCCACAAGAACAGCCTTAGCGAAAGGCTTCTTGAAGGGAAAGATGTAAATCTCTGAGATGAATTAACAGAACACAGAGCAGTTTCTCAGAAAGCTTCTTTCCAGTTTGGAACGGAAGATATTTCCTTTTTCACCATAGCCCTCTATGGGCTTCCAAATATCCCTTTTCCAATTCCACAAGAACAGCCTTAGCGAAAGGCTTATTGAAGGGAAAGATGTAACTCTGTGAGATGAATTAACAGAACACAGAGCAGTTTCTCAGAAAGCTTCTTTCCAGTTTAGAACGGAAGATATTTCCTTTTTCACCATAGCCCTCTATTGGCTTCCAAATATCCCTTTGCCAATTCAACAAGAACAGCCTTAGCGAAAGACTTTTAAAGGGAAAGATGTAACTCTGTTAGGTGAATTCACAGAACACAGAGCAGTTTCTCAGAAAGCTTCTTTCCAGTTTTGAACACAAGATATTTCCTTTTTCACCATAGTCCTCTATGGGCTTCCAAATATCCCTTTGCCAATTCCACAAGAACAGCCTTAGCGAAAGGCTTCTTGAAGGGAAAGATGTAACTCTGTGAGATGAATTCACAGAACACAGAGCAGTTTCTCAGAAAGCTTCTTTCCAGTTTTGAACGGAGGATATTTCCTTTTTCACCATAGCCCTCTACGGGCTTCCAAATATCCTTTTGCCAATTCCACAAGAACAGCGTTAGCGAAAGGCTTCTTGAAGGGAAAGATGTAACTCTGTGAGATGAATTAACAGAACACAGAGCAGTTTCTCAGAAAGCTTCTTTCCAGTTTTGAACGGAAGATATTTCCTTTTTCACCATAGCCCTCTATGGGCTTCCAAATATCCCTTTACCAATTCCACAAGAACAGCCTTAGCGAAAGGCTTCTTGAAGGGAAAGATGTAACTGTGTGAGATGAATTCACAGAACACAGCGCAGTTTCTCAGAAAGCTTCTTTCTAGTTTTGAACGGAAAATATTTCCTTTTTCACATAGCCCTCTATGGGCTTCCAAATATCCCTTTGCCAATTCCACAAGAACAGCCTTAGCGAAAGGCTTCTTGAAGGGAAAGGTGTAACTCTGTGAGATGAATTAACAGAATACAGAGCAGTTTCTCAGAAAGATTCTTTCCAGTTTTGAACGGAAGATATTTCCTTTTTCACCATAGCCCTCTGTGGGCTTCCAAATATCCCTTTGCCAATTCCACAAGAACAGCCTTAGCGAAAGACTTGTTAAAGGGAAAGATGTAACTCTGTGAGATGAATTCACAGAACACAGAGCAGTTTCTCAGAAAGCTTCTTTCCAGTTTTGAACGGAAGATATTTCCTTTTTCACCATAGCACACTATGGGCTTCCAAATATCCCTTTGCCAATTCCACAAGAACAGCCTTAGCGAAAGGCTTCTTGAAGGGAAAGATGTAACTCTGTGAGATGAATTCACATAACACAGAGCAGTTTCTCAGAAAGCTATTTTCCAGTTTTGAACGGAAGATATTCCTTTTTCACCATAGCCCTCTATGGGCTTCCAAATATCCCTTTGCCAATTCCACAAGAACAGACTTAGCGAAAGGCTTCTTGAAGGGAAAGATGGAACTCTGTGAGATGAATTCACAGAACACAGAGCAGTTTCGCAGAAAGCTTCTTTCCAGTTTTGAACGGAAGATATTTCCTTTTTCACCATAGCCCTCTATGGGCTTCCAAATATCCCATTTCCAATTCCACAAGAACAGCCTTAGCGAAAGGCTTCTTGAAGGGAAAGATGTAACTCTATGAGATGAATTAACAGAACACAGAGCGTTTTCTCAGAAAGCTTCTTTCCAGTTTTGAACGGAAGATATTTCCTTTTTCACCATAACCCTCTATGGGCTTCCAAATATCCCTTTTCCAATTCCACAAGAACAGCCTTAGCGAAAGGCTTCTTGAAGGGAAAGATATAACTCTGTGAGATGAATTAACAGAACACAGAGCAGTTTCTCAGAAAGCTTCTTTCCAGTTTTGAACGGAAGATATTTCCTTTTTCACCATAGCCCTCTATGGGCTTCCAAATATCCCTTTGCCAATTCCACAAGAACAGCCTTAGCGAAAGGCTTCTTGAAGGGAAAGATGTAAATCTGTGAGATGAATTAACAGAACACAGAGCAGTTTCTCAGAAAGCTTCTTTCCAGTTTTCAACGGAAGATATTTCCTTTTTCACCATAGCCCTCTATGGGCTTCCAAATATCCCTTTTCAAATTCCACAAGAACAGCCTTAGCGAAAGGCTTCCTGAAGGGAAAGATGTAACTCTGTGAGATGAATTAACAGAACACAGAGCAGTTTCTCAGGAAGCTTCTTTCCAGTTTTGAACGGAAGATATTTCCTTTTTCACCATAGCCCTCTATGGGCTTCCAAATATCCCTTTGCCGATTCCACAAGAACAGCCTTAGCGAAAGGTTTCTTGAAGGGAAAGATGTAACACTGTGAAATGAATTCACAGAACACAGAGCAGTTTCTCAGAAAGCTTCTTTCCAGGTTTGAACGGAAGGTATTTACTTTTTCACCATAGCCTTCTATGGGCTTCCAAATATCCCTTTGCCAATTCCACAACAACAGACTTAGCGAAAGGCTTCTTGAAGGGAAAGATGTAACTCTGTGAGATGAATTCACAGAACACAGAGCAGTTTCTCAGAAAGCTTCTTTCTAGTTTTGAACGGAAGATATTTCCTTTTTCACCATAGCCCTCTGTGGCCTTCCAAATATCCCTTTGCCAATTCCACAAGAACAGCCTTAGCGAAAGACTTGTTGAAGGGAAAGATGTAACTCTGTGAGATGAATTCACAGAACACAGAGCAGTTTCTCAGAAAGTTTCTTTCCAGTTTTGAACGGAAAATATTTCCTTTTTCACCATAGCCCTCTATGGGCTTCCAAATATCCCTTTCCCAATTCCACAAGAACAGCCTTAGCGAAAGGCTTCTTGAAGGGAAAGATGTAACTCTGTGAGATGAATAAACAGAACACAGAGCCGTTTCTCAGAAAGCTTCTTTCCAGTTTTGAACGGAAGATATTTCCTTTTTCACCCTAGCCCTCCATGGGCTTCCAAATATTCCTTTACCAATTCCACAAGAACAGCCTTAGCGAAAGTCTTCTAGAAGGGAAAGATGTAACTCTGTGAGATAAATTAACAGAACACAGAGCAGTTTCTCAGAAAGCTTCTTTCCAGTTTTGAACGGAAGATATTTCCTTTTTCACCATAGCCCTCTATGGGCTTCCAAATATCCCTTTGCCAATTCCACAAGAACAGCCTTAGCGAAAGACTTGTTGAAGGGAAAGATGTAACTCTGTTAGGTGAATTCACAGAACACAGAGCAGTTTCTCAGAAAGCTTCTTTCCAGTTTTGAACAGAAGATATTTCCTTTTTCACCATAGCCCTCTATGGGCTTCCAAATATCCCTTTGCCAATTCCACAAGAACAGCCTTAGCGAAAGGCTTCTTGAAGGGAAAGATGTAACTCTGTGAGATGAATTAACAGAACACAGAGCAGTTTCTCAGAAAGCTTGTTTCCAGTTTTGAACGGAAGATATTTCCTTTTTCACCATAGTTTCTATGGGCTTCCAAATATCCCTTTGCCAATTAAACAAGAACAGCCTTAGCGAAAGGCTTCTTGAAGGGAAAGATGTAACTCTGTGAGATGAATTAACAGAACACAGAGCAGTTTCTCAGAAAGCTTCTTTCCAGTTTTGAACGGAAGATATTTCCTTTTTCGCCATAGACCTCTATGGGCTTCCAAATATCCCTTTGCCAATTCCACAAGAACAGCCTTAGCGAAAGGCTTCTTGAAGGGAAAGATGTAACTCTGTGAGATGAATTAACAGAACACAGAGCAGTTTCTCAGAAAGCTTCTTTCCAGTTTTCAACGGAAGATATTTCCTTTTTCACCATAGCCCTCTTTGGGCTACCAAATATCCCTTTTCCAATTCCAAAAGAACAGCCTTAGCGAAAGGCTTCTTGAAGGGAAAGATGTAAATCTGTGAGATGAATTCACAGAACACAGAGCAGTTTCTCAGAAAGCTTCTTTCCAGTGTTGAACGGAAGATATTTCCTTTTTCAACATAGCCCTCTATGGGCTTCCAAATATCCCTTTGCCAATTCCACAAGAACAGCCTTAGCGAAAGGCTTCTTGAAGGGAAAGATGTAACTCTGTGAGATGAATTCACAGAACACAGAGCAGTTTCTCAGAAAGCTTCTTTCCAGTTTTGAACGGAAGATATTTCCTTTTTCACCATAGCCCTCTATGGGCTTCCAAATATCCCTTTGCTAATTCCACAAGAACAGCCATAGGGAAAGACTTGTTGAAGGGAAAGATGTAACCCTGTGAGATCAATTCACAGAACACAGAGCAGTTTCTCAGAATTCTTCTTTCCAGTTTTGAACGGAAGATATTTCCTTTTTCACCATAGCCCTCTATGGGCTTCCAAATATCCCTTTGCCAATTCCACAATAACAGCCTTAGCGAAAGGCTTCTTGAAGGGAAAGATGTAACTCTGTGAGATGAATTAACAGAACACAGAGCAGTTTCTCAGAAAGCTTCTTTCCAGTTTTGAACGGAAGATATTTCCTTTTTCACCATAGCCCTCTATGGGCTTCCAAATATCCCTTTTCCTATTCCACAAGAACAGCCTTAGCGAAAGGCTTCTTGAAGGGAAAGATGTAACTCTGTGAGATGAATTAACAGAACACAGAGCAGTTTCTCAGAAAGCTTCTTTCCAGTTTTGAACGGAAGATATTTCCTTTTTCACCATAGCCCTCTATGGCCTTCCAAATATCCCTTTGCCAATTCCACAAGAACAGCCTTAGCGAAAGGCTTCTTGTAGGGAAAGATGTAACTCTGTGAGATGAATTCACAGAACACAGAGCAGTTTTTCAGAAAGCTTCTTTCCAGTTTTGAACGGAAGATATTTCCTTTTTCAGCATAGCCCTCTATGGGCTTCCAAATATCCCTTTCCCAATTCCACAAGAACAGCCTTAGCGAAAGGCTTCTTGAAGGGAAAGATATAACTCTGTGTGATGAATTAACAGAACACAGAGCAGTTTCTCAGAAAGCTTCTTTCCAGTTTAGAACGGAAGATATTTCCTTTTTCACCGTAGCCCTCTATGGGCTTCCAAATATCCCTTTGCCAATTCCACAAGAACAGCCTTAGCGAAAGGCTTCTTGAAGGGAAAGATGTAACTCTGTGAGATGAATTAACAGAACACAGAGCAGTTTCTCAGAAAGCTTCTTTCCAGTTTGGAACGGAAGATATTTCCTTTTTCACCATAGCCCTCTATGGGCTTCCAAATATCCCTTTTCCAATTCCACAAGAACAGCCTTAGCGAAAGGCTTATTGAAGGGAAAGATGTAACTCTGTGAGATGAATTAACAGAACACAGAGCAGTTTCTCAGAAAGCTTCTTTCCAGTTTAGAACGGAAGATATTTCCTTTTTCACCATAGCCCTCTATTGGCTTCCAAATATCCCTTTGCCAATTCAACAAGAACAGCCTTAGCGAAAGACTTTTAAAGGGAAAGATGTAACTCTGTTAGGTGAATTCACAGAACGCAGAGCAGTTTCTCAGAAAGCTTCTTTCCAGTTTTGAACACAAGATATTTCCTTTTTCACCATAGCCCTCTAGGGGCTTCCAAATATCCCTTTGCCAATTCCACAAGAACAGCCTTAGCGAAAGGCTTCTTGAAGGGAAAGATGTAACTCTGTGAGATGAATTCACAGAACACAGAGCAGTTTCTCAGAAAGCTTCTTTCCAGTTTTGAACGGAGGATATTTCCTTTTTCACCATAGCCCTCTACGGGCTTCCAAATATCCTTTTGCCAATTCCACAAGAACAGCGTTAGCGAAAGGCTTCTTGAAGGGAAAGATGTAACTCTGTGAGATGAATTCACAGAACACAGAGCAGTTTCTCAGAAAGCTTCTTTCCAGTTTTGAACGGAAGATATTTCCTTTTTCACTATAGCCCTCTATGGGCTTCCAAGTATCCCTTTGCCAATTGCACAAGAACAGCCTTAGCGAAAGGCTTCTTGAAGGGAAAGATGTAACTCTGTGAGATGAATTAACAGAACACAGAGCAGTTTCTCAGAAAGCTTCTTTCCAGTTTTGAACGGAAGATATTTCCTTTTTCACCATAGCCCTCTATGGGCTTCCAAATATCCCTTTACCAATTCCACAAGAACAGCCTTAGCGAAAGGCTTCTTGAAGGGAAAGATGTAACTGTGTGAGATGAATTCACAGAACACAGCGCAGTTTCTCAGAAAGCTTCTTTCTAGTTTTGAACGGAAAATATTTCCTTTTTCACATAGCCCTCTATGGGCTTCCAAATATCCCTTTGCCAATTCCACAAGAACAGCCTTAGCGAAAGGCTTCTTGAAGGGAAAGATGTAACTCTGTGAGATGAATTAACAGAATACAGAGCAGTTTCTCAGAAAGATTCTTTCCAGTTTTGAACGGAAGATATTTCCTATTTCACCATAGCCCTCTGTGGGCTTCCAAATATCCCTTTGCCAATTCCACAAGAACAGCCTTAGCGAAAGACTTGTTAAAGGGAAAGATGTAACTCTGTGAGATGAATTCACAGAACACAGAGCAGTTTCTCAGAAAGCTTCTTTCCAGTTTTGAACGGAAGATATTTCCTTTTTCACCATAGCACTCTATGGGCTTCCAAATATCCCTTTGCCAATTCCACAAGAACAGCCTTAGCGAAAGGCTTCTTGAAGGGAAAGATGTAACTCTGTGAGATGAATTCACAGAACACAGAGCAGTTTCTCAGAAAGCTAGTTTCCAGTTTTGAACGGAAGATATTCCTTTTTCACCATAGCCCTCTATGGGCTTCCATATATCCCTTTGCCAATTCCACAAGAACAAACTTAGCGAAAGGCTTCTTGAAGGGAAAGATGGAACTCTGTGAGATGAATTCACAGAACACAGAGCAGTTTCTCAGAAAGCTTCTTTCCAGTTTTGAACGGAAGATATTTCCTTTTTCACCATAGCCATCTATGGTCTTCCAAATATCCCATTTCCAATTCCACAAGAACAGCCTTAGCGAAAGGCTTCTTGAAGGGAAAGATGTAACTCTGTGAGATGAATTAACAGAACACAGAGCCGTTTCTCAGAAAGCTTCTTTCCAGTTTTGAACGGAAGATATTTCCTTTTTCACCATAACCCTCTATGGGCTTCCAAATATCCCTTTTCCAATTCCACAAGAACAGCCTTAGCGAAAGGCTTCTTGAAGGGAAAGATATAACTCTGTGAGATGAATTAACAGAACACAGAGCAGTTTCTCAGAAAGCTTCTTTCCAGTTTTGAACGGAAGATATTTCCTTTTTCACCATAGCCCTCTATGGGCTTCCAAATATCCCTTTGCCAATTCCACAAGAACAGCCTTAGCGAAAGGCTTCTTGAAGGGAAAGATGTAAATCTGTGAGATGAATTAACAGAACACAGAGCAGTTTCTCAGAAAGCTTCTTTCCAGTTTTCAACGGAAGATATTTCCTTTTTCACCATAGCCCTCTATGGGCTTCCAAATATCCCTTTTCAAATTCCACAAGAACAGCCTTAGCGAAAGGCTTCCTGAAGGGAAAGATGTAACTCTGTGAGATGAATTAACAGAACACAGAGCAGTTTCTCAGGAAGCTTCTTTCCAGTTTTGAACGGAAGATATTTCCTTTTTCACCATAGCCCTCTATGGGCTTCCAAATATCCCTTTGCCAATTCCACAAGATCAGCCTTAGCGAAAGACTTGTTGAAGGGAAAGATGTAACTCTGTGAGATGAATTCACAGAACACAGAGCAGTTTCTCAGAAAGCTTCTTTCCAGTTTTGAACGGAAGATATTTCCTTTTTCACCATAGCCCTCTATGGGCTTCCAAATATCCCTTTGCCAATTCCACAAGAACAGCCTTAGCGAAAGGCTTATTGAAGGGAAAGATGTAACTCTGTGAGATGAATTAACAGAACACAGAGCAGTTTCTCAGAAAGCTTCTTTCCAGTTTAGAACGGAAGATATTTCCTTTTTCACCATAGCCCTCTATTGGCTTCCAAATATCCCTTTGCCAATTCAACAAGAACAGCCTTAGCGAAAGACTTTTAAAGGGAAAGATGTAACTCTGTTAGGTGAATTCACAGAACACAGAGCAGTTTCTCAGAAAGCTTCTTTCCAGTTTTGAACACAAGATATTTCCTTTTTCACCATAGCCCTCTATGGGCTTCCAAATATCCCTTTGCCAATTCCACAAGAACAGCCTTAGCGAAAGGCTTCTTGAAGGGAAAGATGTAAATCTCTGAGATGAATTAACAGAACACAGAGCAGTTTCTCAGAAAGCTTCTTTCCAGTTTGGAACGGAGGATATTTCCTTTTTCACCATAGCCCTCTATGGGCTTCCAAATATCCCTTTGCCGATTCCTCAAGAACAGCCTTAGCGAAAGGCTTCTTGAAGGGAAAGATGTAACTCTGTGAAATGAATTCACAGAACACAGAGCAGTTTCTCAGAAAGCTTCTTTCCAGGTTTGAACGGAAGGTATTTACTTTTTCACCATAGCCTTCTATGGGCTTCCAAATATCCCTTTGCCAATTCCACAACAACAGACTTAGCGAAAGGCTTCTTGAAGGGAAAGATGTAACTCTGTGAGATGAATTCACAGAACACAGAGCAGTTTCTCAGAAAGCTTCTTTCTAGTTTTGAACGGAAGATATTTCCTTTTTCACCATAGCCCTCTATGGGCTTCCAAATATCCCTTTGCCAATTCCACAAGAACAGCCTTAGTGAAAGGCTTCTTGAAGGGAAAGATGTAACTCTGTGAGATGAATTAACAGAACACAGAGCAGTTTCTCAGAAAGCTTCTTTCCAGTTTTGAACAGAAGATATTTCGTTTTTCACCATAGCCCTCTATTGGCTTCCAAATATCCCTTTGCGAATTCCAAAAGAACAGCCTTAGCGAAAGGCTTCTTAAAGGGAAAGATGTAACTCTGTGAGATGAATTAACAGAACACAGAGCAGTTTCTCAGAAAGCTTCTTTCCAGTTTTGAACGGAAGATATTTCCTTTTTCACCTTAGCCCACTATGGGCTTCAAAATATCCCTTTTCCAATTCCACAAGAACAGCCTTAGCGAAAGGTTTCTTGAATGGAAAGGTGTAACTCTGTGAGATGAATTCACAGAACACAGAGCAGTTTCTCAGAAAGCTTCTTTCCAGTTTTGAACGGAAGATATTTCCTTTTTCACCATAGCCCTCTATGGGCTTCCAAATATCAATTTGCCAATTCCACAAGAACAGCCTTAGCGAAAGGCTTCTTGAAGGGAAAGTTGTAACTCTGTGAGATGAATTCACAGAACACAGAGCAGTTTCTCAGAAAGCTTCTTTCCAGTTTTGAAAGGAAGATATTTCCTTTTTCACCATAGCCCTCTATGGGCTTCCAAATATCCCTTTGCCAATTCCACAAGAACAGCCTTAGAGAAAGGCTTCTTGAAGGGAAAGACGTATATCTGTGAGATGAATTAACAGAACCCAGAGCAGTTTCTCAGAAAGCATCTTTCCGGTTTTGAAAGGAAGATATTTCCTTTTTCACCATAGCCCTCTATAGGCTTCCAAATATCCCTTTTCCAATTCCACAAGAACAGCCTTAGCGAAAGGATTCTTGAAGGTAAAGATGTAACTCTATGAAATGAATTCAGAGAACACAGAGCAGTATCTCAGAAAACTTCTTTCCAGTTTTGAACGGAAGATATTTCCTTTTTCACATAGCCCTCTATGGGCTTCCAAATATCCCTTTTCCAATTCCACAAGAACAGCCTTAGCGAAAGGCTTCTTAAAGGGAAAGATGTAACTCTGTGAGATGAATTAACAGAACACAGAGCAGTTTCTCAGAAAGCGTCTTTCCAGTTTTGAACGGAAGATATTTCCTTTTTCACCATAGCCCTCTATGGGCTTCCAAATATCCCTTTTCCAATTCCACAAGAACAGCCTTAGCGAAAGGCTTCTTGAAGGGAAAGATGTAACTCTGTGAGATGAATTAACAGAACACAGAGCAGTTTCTCAGAAAGCTTCTTTCCAGTTTTCAAAGGAAGATATTTCCTTTTTCACCATAGCCCTCTATGGGCTTCCAAATATCCCTTTGCCAATTCCACAAGAACAGCCTTAGCGAAAGGCTTCTTGAAGGGAAAGATGTAACTCTGTGTGATGAATTAACAGAACACAGAGCAGTTTCTCAGAAAGCTTCTTTCCAGTTTTGAACGGATGATATTTCCTTTTTCACCATAGCCCTCTATGGGCTTCCAAATATCCCTTTGCCAATTCCACAAGAACAGCCTTAGCGAAAGGCTTCTTGAAGGGAAAGATGTAACTCTGTGAGATGAATAAACAGAACACAGAGCCGTTTCTCAGAAAGCTTCTTTCCAGTTTTGAACGGAAGATATTTCCTTTTTCACCCTAGCCCTCCATGGGCTTCCAAATATCCCTTTGCCAATTCCACAAGAACAGCCTTAGCGAAAGACTTGTTGAAGGGAAAGATGTAACTCTGTTAGGTGAATTCACAGAACACAGAGCAGTTTCTCAGAAAGCTTCTTTCCAGTTTTGAACAGAAGATATTTCCTTTTTCACCATAGCCCTCTATGGGCTTCCAAATATCCCTTTGCCAATTCCACAAGAACAGCCTTAGCGAAAGGCTTCTTGAAGGGAAAGATGTAACTCTGTGAGATGAATTAACAGAACACAGAGCAGTTTCTCAGAAAGCTTGTTTCCAGTTTTGAACGGAAGATATTTCCTTTTTCACCATAGTTTCTATGGGCTTCCAAATATCCCTTTGCCAATTAAACAAGAACAGCCTTAGCGAAAGGCTTCTTGAAGGGAAAGATGTAACTCTGTGAGATGAATTAACAGAACACAGAGCAGTTTCTCAGAAAGCTTCTTTCCAGTTTTGAACGGAAGATATTTCCTTTTTCGCCATAGACCTCTATGGGCTTCCAAATATCCCTTTGCCAATTCCACAAGAACAGCCTTAGCGAAAGGCTTCTTGAAGGGAAAGATGTAACTCTGTGAGATGAATTAACAGAACACAGAGCAGTTTCTCAGAAAGCTTCTTTCCAGTTTTCAACGGAAGATATTTCCTTTTTCACCATAGCCCTCTTTGGGCTACCAAATATCCCTTTTCCAATTCCAAAAGAACAGCCTTAGCGAAAGGCTTCTTGAAGGGAAAGATGTAAATCTGTGAGATGAATTCACAGAACACAGAGCAGTTTCTCAGAAAGCTTCTTTCCAGTTTTGAACGGAAGATATTTCCTTTTTCAACATAGCCCTCTATGGGCTTCCAAATATCCCTTTGCCAATTCCACAAGAACAGCCTTAGCGAAAGGCTTCTTGAAGGGAAAGATGTATCTCTGTGAGATGAATTAACAGAACACAGAGCAGTTTCTCAGAAAGCTTCTTTCCAGTTTAGAACGGAAGATATTTCCTTTTTCACCATAGCCCTCTATTGGCTTCCAAATATCCCTTTGCCAATTCAACAAGAACAGCCTTAGCGAAAGACTTTTAAAGGGAAAGATGTAACTCTGTTAGGTGAATTCACAGAACACAGAGCAGTTTCTCAGAAAGCTTCTTTCCAGTTTTGAACACAAGATATTTCCTTTTTCAACATAGCCCTCTATGGTCTTCCAAATATCCCTTTGCCAATTCCACAAGAACAGCCTTAGCGAACGGCTTCTTGAAGGGAAAGATGTAACTCTGTGAGATGAATTCACAGAACACAGAGCAGTTTCTCAGAAAGCTTCTTTCCAGTTTTGAACGGAGGATATTTCCTTTTTCACCATAGCCCTCTACGGGCTTCCAAATATCCTTTTGCCAATTCCACAAGAACAGCCTTAGCGAAAGGCTTCTTGAAGGGAAAGATGTAACTCTGTGAGATGAATTCACAGAACACAGAGCAGTTTCTCAGAAAGCTTCTTTCCAGTTTTGAACGGAAGATGTTTCCTTTTTCACTATAGCCCTCTATGGGCTTCCAAATATCCCTTTGCCAATTCCACAAGAACAGCCTTAGCGAAAGGCTTCTTGAAGGGAAAGATGTAACTCTGTGAGATGAATTAACAGAACACAGAGCAGTTTCTCAGAAAGCTTCTTTCCAGTTTTGAACGGAAGATATTTCCTTTTTCACCATAGCCCTCTATGGGCTTCCAAATATCCCTTTACCAATTCCACAAGAACAGCCTTAGCGAAAGGCTTCTTGAAGGGAAAGATGTAACTGTGTGAGATGAATTCACAGAACACAGCGCAGTTTCTCAGAAAGCTTCTTTCTAGTTTTGAACGGAAAATATTTCCTTTTTCACATAGCCCTCTATGGGCTTCCAAATATCCCTTTGCCAATTCCACAAGAACAGCCTTAGCGAAAGGCTTCTTGAAGGGAAAGGTGTAACTCTGTGAGATGAATTAACAGAATACAGAGCAGTTTCTCAGAAAGATTCTTTCCAGTTTTGAACGGAAGATATTTCCTTTTTCACCATAGCCCTCTGTGGGCTTCCAAATATCCCTTTGCCAATTCCACAAGAACAGCCTTAGCGAAAGACTTGTTAAAGGGAAAGATGTAACTCTGTGAGATGAATTCACAGAACACAGAGCAGTTTCTCAGAAAGCTTCTTTCCAGTTTAGAACGGAAGATATTTCCTTTTTCACCATAGCCCTCTATGGGCTTCCAAATATCCCTTTGCCAATTCCACAAGAACAGCCTTAGCGAAAGGCTTCTTGAAGGGAAAGATGTAACTCTGTGAGATGAATTCACAGAACACAGAGCAGTTTCTCAGAAAGCTAGTTTCCAGTTTTGAACGGAAGATATTCCTTTTTCACCATAGCCCTCTATGGGCTTCCATATATCCCTTTGCCAATTCCACAAGAACAAACTTAGCGAAAGGCTTCTTGAAGGGAAAGATGGAACTCTGTGAGATGAATTCACAGAACACAGAGAAGTTTCTCAGAAAGCTTCTTTCCAGTTTTGAACGGAAGATATTTCCTTTTTCACCATAGCCCTCTATGGGCTTCCAAATATCCTATTTCCAATTCCACAAGAACAGCCTTAGCGAAAGGCTTCTTGAAGGGAAAGATGTAACTCTGTGAGATGAATTAACAGAACACAGAGCCGTTTCTCAGAAAGCTTCTTTCCAGTTTTGAACGGAAGATATTTCCTTTTTCACCATAACCCTCTATGGGCTTCCAAATATCCCTTTTCCAATTCCACAAGAACAGCCTTAGCGAAAGGCTTCTTGAAGGGAAAGATATAACTCTGTGAGATGAATTAACAGAACACAGAGCAATTTCTCAGAAAGCTTCTTTCCAGTTTTGAACGGAAGATATTTCCTTTTTCACCATAGCCCTCTATGGGCTTCCAAATATCCCTTTGCCAATTCCACAAGAACAGCCTTAGCGAAAGGCTTCTTGAAGGGAAAGATGTAAATCTGTGAGATGAATTAACAGAACACAGAGCAGTTTCTCAGAAAGTTTCTTTCCAGTTTTCAACGGAAGATATTTCCTTTTTCACCATAGCCCTCTATGGGCTTCCAAATATCCCTTTTCAAATTCCACAAGAACAGCCTTAGCGAAAGGCTTCCTGAAGGGAAAGATGTAACTCTGTGAGATGAATTAACAGAACACAGAGCAGTTTCTCAGGAAGCTTCTTTCCAGTTTTGAACGGAAGATATTTCCTTTTTCACCATAGCCCTCTATGGGCTTCCAAATATCCCTTTGCCAATTCCACAAGATCAGCCTTAGTGAAAGACTTGTTGAAGGGAAAGATGTAACTCTGTGAGATGAATTCACAGAACACAGAGCAGTTTCTCAGAAAGCTTCTTTCCAGTTTTGAACGGAAGATATTTCCTTTTTCACCATAGCCCTCTATGGGCTTCCAAATATCCCTTTGCCAATTCCACAAGAACAGCCTTAGCGAAAGGCTTCTTGAAGGGAAAGATGTAAATCTCTGAGATGAATTAACAGAACACAGAGCAGTTTCTCAGAAAGCTTCTTTCCAGTTTGGAACGGAAGATATTTCCTTTTTCACCATAGCCCTCTATGGGCTTCCAAATATCCCTTTTCCAATTCCACAAGAACAGCCTTAGCGAAAGGCTTATTGAAGGGAAAGATGTAACTCTGTGAGATGAATTAACAGAACACAGAGCAGTTTCTCAGAAAGCTTCTTTCCAGTTTAGAACGGAAGATATTTCCTTTTTCACCATAGCCCTCTATTGGCTTCCAAATATCCCTTTGCCAATTCAACAAGAACAGCCTTAGCGAAAGACTTTTAAAGGGAAAGATGTAACTCTGTTAGGTGAATTCACAGAACACAGAGCAGTTTCTCAGAAAGCTTCTTTCCAGTTTTGAACACAAGATATTTCCTTTTTCACCATAGTCCTCTATGGGCTTCCAAATATCCCTTTGCCAATTCCACAAGAACAGCCTTAGCGAAAGGCTTCTTGAAGGGAAAGATGTAACTCTGTGAGATGAATTCACAGAACACAGAGCAGTTTCTCAGAAAGCTTCTTTCCAGTTTTGAACGGAGGATATTTCCTTTTTCACCATAGCCCTCTACGGGCTTCCAAATATCCTTTTGCCAATTCCACAAGAACAGCGTTAGCGAAAGGCTTCTTGAAGGGAAAGATGTAACTCTGTGAGATGAATTAACAGAACACAGAGCAGTTTCTCAGAAAGCTTCTTTCCAGTTTTGAACGGAAGATATTTCCTTTTTCACCATAGCCCTCTATGGGCTTCCAAATATCCCTTTACCAATTCCACAAGAACAGCCTTAGCGAAAGGCTTCTTGAAGGGAAAGATGTAACTGTGTGAGATGAATTCACAGAACACAGCGCAGTTTCTCAGAAAGCTTCTTTCTAGTTTTGAACGGAAAATATTTCCTTTTTCACATAGCCCTCTATGGGCTTCCAAATATCCCTTTGCCAATTCCACAAGAACAGCCTTAGCGAAAGGCTTCTTGAAGGGAAAGATGTAACTCTTTGAGATGAATTAACAGAATACAGAGCAGTTTCTCAGAAAGATTCTTTCCAGTTTTGAACGGAAGATATTTCCTTTTTCACCATAGCCCTCTGTGGGCTTCCAAATATCCCTTTGCCAATTCCACAAGAACAGCCTTAGCGAAAGACTTGTTAAAGGGAAAGATGTAACTCTGTGAGATGAATTCACAGAACACAGAGCAGTTTCTCAGAAAGCTTCTTTCCAGTTTTGAACGGAAGATATTTCCTTTTTCACCATAGCACTCTATGGGCTTCCAAATATCCCTTTGCCAATTCCACAAGAACAGCCTTAGCGAAAGGCTTCTTGAAGGGAAAGATGTAACTCTGTGAGATGAATTCACATAACACAGAGCAGTTTCTCAGAAAGCTATTTTCCAGTTTTGAACGGAAGATATTCCTTTTTCACCATAGCCCTCTATGGGCTTCCAAATATCCCTTTGCCAATTCCACAAGAACAGACTTAGCGAAAGGCTTCTTGAAGGGAAAGATGGAACTCTGTGAGATGAATTCACAGAACACAGAGCAGTTTCGCAGAAAGCTTCTTTCCAGTTTTGAACGGAAGATATTTCCTTTTTCACCATAGCCCTCTATGGGCTTCCAAATATCCCATTTCCAATTCCACAAGAACAGCCTTAGCGAAAGGCTTCTTGAAGGGAAAGATGTAACTCTATGAGATGAATTAACAGAACACAGAGCGTTTTCTCAGAAAGCTTCTTTCCAGTTTTGAACGGAAGATATTTCCTTTTTCACCATAACCCTCTATGGGCTTCCAAATATCCCTTTTCCAATTCCACAAGAACAGCCTTAGCGAAAGGCTTCTTGAAGGGAAAGATATAACTCTGTGAGATGAATTAACAGAACACAGAGCAGTTTCTCAGAAAGCTTCTTTCCAGTTTTGAACGGAAGATATTTCCTTTTTCACCATAGCCCTCTATGGGCTTCCAAATATCCCTTTGCCAATTCCACAAGAACAGCCTTAGCGAAAGGCTTCTTGAAGGGAAAGATGTAAATCTGTGAGATGAATTAACAGAACACAGAGCAGTTTCTCAGAAAGCTTCTTTCCAGTTTTCAACGGAAGATATTTCCTTTTTCACCATAGCCCTCTATGGGCTTCCAAATATCCCTTTTCAAATTCCACAAGAACAGCCTTAGCGAAAGGCTTCCTGAAGGGAAAGATGTAACTCTGTGAGATGAATTAACAGAACACAGAGCAGTTTCTCAGGAAGCTTCTTTCCAGTTTTGAACGGAAGATATTTCCTTTTTCACCATAGCCCTCTATGGGCTTCCAAATATCCCTTTGCCAATTGCACAAGATCAGCCTTAGCGAAAGACTTGTTGAAGGGAAAGATGTAACTCTGTGAGATGAATTCACAGAACACAGAGCAGTTTCTCAGAAAGCTTCTTTCCAGTTTTGATCGGAAGATATTTCCTTTTTCACCATAGCCCTCTATGGGCTTCCAAATATCCCTTTGCCAATTCCACAAGAACAGCCTTAGCGAAAGGCTTCTTGAAGGGAAAGATGTAAATCTCTGAGATGAATTAACAGAACACAGAGCAGTTTCTCAGAAAGCTTCTTTCCAGTTATGAACGGAAGATATTTCCTTTTTCACCATAGCCCTCTATGGGCTTCCAAATATCCCTTTGCCCATTCCACAAGAACAGTCTTAGCGAAAGGCTTCTTGAAGGGAAAGATGTAACTCTGTGAGATGAATTCACAGAACACAGAGCAGTTTCTCAGAAAGCATCTTTCCAGTTTTGAATGGAACATATTTCCTTTTTCACCATAGCCCTCTATGGGGTTCCAAATATCCCTTTCCCAATTCCACAAGAACAGCCTTAGCGAAAGGCTTCTTGAAGGGAAAGATGTAACTCTGTGAGATGAATTCACAGAACACAGAGCAGTTTCTCAGAAAGCTTCTTTCCAGTTTTGAACGGAAGATATTTCCTTTTTCACCATAGCCCTCTATGGGCTTCCAAATATCCCTTTGCCCATTCCACAAGAACAGCCTTAGCGAAAGGCTTCTTGAAGGGAAAGATGTAACTCTGTGAGATGAATTCACAGAACACAGAGCAGTTTCTCAGAAAGCTTCTTTCCAGTTTTGAACGGAAGATATTTCCTTTTTCACCATAGCCCTCTATGGGCTTCCAAATATCCCTTTTCCAATTCCACAAGAACAGCCTTAGCGAAAGGCTTCTTGAAGGGAAAGCTGTAGCTCTGTGAGATGAATTCACAGAACACAGAGCAGTTTCTCAGAAAGCTTGTTTCCAGTTTTGAACGGAAGATATTTCCTTTTTCACCATAGCCCTCTATGGGCTTCCAAATATCCCTTTGCCCATTCCACAAGAACAGCCTTAGCGAAAGGCTTCTTGAAGGGAAAGATGTAACTCTGTGAGATGAATAAAAAGAACACAGAGCCGTTTCTGAGAAAGCTTCTTTCCAGTTTTGAACGGAAGATATTTCCTTTTTCACCATAGCCCTCTATGGGCTTCCAAATATCCCTTTTCCAATTCCACAAGAACAGCCTTAGCGAAAGGCTTATTGAAGAGGAAGATGTAACTCTTTGAGATGAATTAACAGAACCCAGAGCAGTTTCTCAGAAAGCTTGTTTCCAGTTTTGGACTTAAGTTATTTCCTTTTTCACCATAGCCCTCTAAGGGCTTCCAAATATCCCTTTGCGAATTCCACAAGAACAGCCTTAGCGAAAGGCTCCTTGAAGGGAAAGATGTAACTCTGTGAGATGAATTAACAGAACACAGAGCAGTTTCTCAGAAAGCTTCTTTCCAGTTTTCAACGGAAGATATTTCCTTTTTCACCATAGCCATCTAGGGGCTTCCAAATATCCCTTTGCCAATTCCACAAGAACAGCCTTAGCGAAAGGCTTCTTGAAGGGAAAGATGTAACTCTGTGAGATGAATTAACAGAACACAGAGCAGTGTCTCAGAAAGCTTCTTTCCACTTTTGAACGGAAGATATTTCCTTTTTCACCATAGCCTTCTATGGGCTTCCAAATATCCCTTTGCCAATTCCACAAGAACAGCCTTAGCGAAAGGCTTCTTGAAGGGAAAGATGTAACTCTATGAGATGGATTAACAGAACACAGAGCAATATCTCAGAAATATTCTTTCGAGTTTTGAACGGAAGATATTTCCTTTTTCACCATAGAACTCTATGGGCTTCCAAATATCCCTTTGCCAATTCCACAAGAACAGCCTTAGCGAAAGGCTTCTTGAAGGGAAAGATGTAACTCTGTGAGATGAATTAACAGAACACAGAGCAGTTTCTCAGAAAGATTCTTTTCAGTTTTGAACGGAAGATATTTCCTTTTTCACCATAGCCCTCTATGGGCTTCCAAATATCCCTTTGCCAATTCCACAAGAACAGGCTTAGCGAAAGGCTTCTTGAAGGGAAAGATGTAACTCTGTGAGATGAATTAGCAGAACACAGAGCAGTTTCTCAGAAAGCTTCCTTCCAGTTTTGAACGGAAGATATTTCCTTTTTCACTATAGCCCTCTATGGGCTTCCAAATATCCCTTTGCCAATTCCACAAGAACAGCCTTACCGAAAGGCTTCTTGAAGGGAAAGATATAACTCTGTTGGATGAATTAACAGAACACAGAGCAGTTTCTCAGAAAGCTTCTTTCCAGTTTTGAAGGAAAGATATTTCCTTTTTCACCATAGCCCTCAACGGGCTTCCAAATATCCCTTTCCCAATTCCACAAGAACAGCCTTAGCGAAAGGCTTCTTGAAGGCAAAGATGTAACTCTTTGAGATGAATTAACAGAACACAGAGTAGTTTCTCAGAAAGCTTGTTTCCAGTTTTGAACGGAAGATATTTCCTTTTTCACCATAGCCCTCCATGGGCTTCCAAATATCCCTTTGCCAATTCCACAAGAGCAGCCTGATCGAAAGGCTTCTTGAAGGGAAAGATGTAACTCTGTGAGCTGAATTAACAGAACACAGAGCAGTTTCTCAGAAAGCTTCTTTCCAGTTTTGAACGGAAGATATTTCCTTTTTCACCACAGCCCTCTATGGGCTTCCAAATATCCCTTTGCCAATTCCTCAAGAACAGCCTTAGCGAAAGGCTTCTTGAAGGGAAAGATGTAACTCTGTGAGATGAATTCACAGAACACACAGGAGTTTCTCAGAAAGCTTCTTTCCAGTTTTGAACGGAAGATATTTCCTTTTTCACCATAGCCCTCTATGGGCTTCCAAATATCACTTTCCCAATTCCACAAGAACAGCCTTAGCGAAAGGCTTCTTGAAGGGAAAGATGTAATTCTGTGAGATGAATTCACAGAACACAGAGCAGTTTCTCAGAAAGCTTCTTTCCAGTTTTGAACGGAAGATATTTCCTTTTTCACCATAGCCCTCTATGGGCTTCCAAATATCCCGTTGCCAATTCCACAAGAACAGCCTTAGCGAAGGGCCTCTTGATGGGAAAGATGTAACTCTGTGAGCTGAATTAACAGAACACAGAGTAGTTTCTCAGAAAGCTTGTTTCCAGTTTTGAACGGAAGATATTTCCTTTTTCACCATAGCCCTCCATGGGCTTCCAAATATTCCTTTGCCAATTCCACAAGAGCAGCCTGAGCAAAAGGCTTCTTGAAGGGAAAGATGTAACTCTGTGAGGTGAATTAACAGAACACAGAGCAGTTTCTCAGAAAGCTTCTTTCCAGTTTTAAACGGAAGATATTTCCTTTATCACCATAGCCCTCTATGGGCTTCCAAATATCCCTTTGCCAATTCCACAAGAACAGACTTAGCGAAAGGCTTCTTGAAGGGAAAGATGTAACTCTGTGAGATGAATTAACAGAACACAGAGCAGTTTCTCAGAAATCTTCTTTCCAGTTTTGAACGGAAGATGTTTCCTTTTTCACCATAGCCCTCTATGGGCTTCCAAATATCCCTTTTCCAATTCCACAAGAACAGCCTTAGCGAAAGGTTTCTTGAATGGAAAGGTGTAACTCTGTGAGATGAATTCACAGAACACAGAGCAGTTTCTCAGAAAGCTTCTTTCCAGTTTTGAACGGAAGATATTTCCTTTTTCACCATAGCCCTCTATGGGCTTCCAAATATCAATTTGCCAATTCCACAAGAACAGCCTTAGCGAAAGGCTTCTTGAAGGGAAAGTTGTAACTCTGTGAGATGAATTCACAGAACACAGAGCAGTTTCTCAGAAAGCTTCTTTCCAGTTTTGAAAGGAAGATATTTCCTTTTTCACCATAGCCCTCTATGGGCTTCCAAATATCCCTTTGCCAATTCCACAAGAACAGCCTTAGAGAAAGGCTTCTTGAAGGGAAAGACGTATATCTGTGAGATGAATTAACAGAACCCAGAGCAGTTTCTCAGAAAGCATCTTTCCGGTTTTGAAAGGAAGATATTTCCTTTTTCACCATAGCCCTCTATAGGCTTCCAAATATCCCTTTTCCAATTCCACAAGAACAGCCTTAGCGAAAGGATTCTTGAAGGTAAAGATGTAACTCTATGAAATGAATTCAGAGAACACAGAGCAGTATCTCAGAAAACTTCTTTCCAGTTTTGAACGGAAGATATTTCCTTTTTCACATAGCCCTCTATGGGCTTCCAAATATCCCTTTTCCAATTCCACAAGAACAGCCTTAGCGAAAGGCTTCTTAAAGGGAAAGATGTAACTCTGTGAGATGAATTAACAGAACACAGAGCAGTTTCTCAGAAAGCGTCTTTCCAGTTTTGAACGGAAGATATTTCCTTTTTCACCATAGCCCTCTATGGGCTTCCAAATATCCCTTTTCCAATTCCACAAGAACAGCCTTAGCGAAAGGCTTCTTGAAGGGAAAGATGTAACTCTGTGAGATGAATTAACAGAACACAGAGCAGTTTCTCAGAAAGCTTCTTTCCAGTTTTCAAAGGAAGATATTTCCTTTTTCACCATAGCCCTCTATGGGCTTCCAAATATCCCTTTGCCAATTCCACAAGAACAGCCTTAGCGAAAGGCTTCTTGAAGGGAAAGATGTAACTCTGTGTGATGAATTAACAGAACACAGAGCAGTTTCTCAGAAAGCTTCTTTCCAGTTTTGAACGGATGATATTTCCTTTTTCACCATAGCCCTCTATGGGCTTCCAAATATCCCTTTGCCAATTCCACAAGAACAGCCTTAGCGAAAGGCTTCTTGAAGGGAAAGATGTAACTCTGTGAGATGAATAAACAGAACACAGAGCCGTTTCTCAGAAAGCTTCTTTCCAGTTTTGAACGGAAGATATTTCCTTTTTCACCCTAGCCCTCCATGGGCTTCCAAATATCCCTTTGCCAATTCCACAAGAACAGCCTTAGCGAAAGACTTGTTGAAGGGAAAGATGTAACTCTGTTAGGTGAATTCACAGAACACAGAGCAGTTTCTCAGAAAGCTTCTTTCCAGTTTTGAACAGAAGATATTTCCTTTTTCACCATAGCCCTCTATGGGCTTCCAAATATCCCTTTGCCAATTCCACAAGAACAGCCTTAGCGAAAGGCTTCTTGAAGGGAAAGATGTAACTCTGTGAGATGAATTAACAGAACACAGAGCAGTTTCTCAGAAAGCTTGTTTCCAGTTTTGAACGGAAGATATTTCCTTTTTCACCATAGTTTCTATGGGCTTCCAAATATCCCTTTGCCAATTAAACAAGAACAGCCTTAGCGAAAGGCTTCTTGAAGGGAAAGATGTAACTCTGTGAGATGAATTAACAGAACACAGAGCAGTTTCTCAGAAAGCTTCTTTCCAGTTTTGAACGGAAGATATTTCCTTTTTCGCCATAGACCTCTATGGGCTTCCAAATATCCCTTTGCCAATTCCACAAGAACAGCCTTAGCGAAAGGCTTCTTGAAGGGAAAGATGTAACTCTGTGAGATGAATTAACAGAACACAGAGCAGTTTCTCAGAAAGCTTCTTTCCAGTTTTCAACGGAAGATATTTCCTTTTTCACCATAGCCCTCTTTGGGCTACCAAATATCCCTTTTCCAATTCCAAAAGAACAGCCTTAGCGAAAGGCTTCTTGAAGGGAAAGATGTAAATCTGTGAGATGAATTCACAGAACACAGAGCAGTTTCTCAGAAAGCTTCTTTCCAGTTTTGAACGGAAGATATTTCCTTTTTCAACATAGCCCTCTATGGGCTTCCAAATATCCCTTTGCCAATTCCACAAGAACAGCCTTAGCGAAAGGCTTCTTGAAGGGAAAGATGTATCTCTGTGAGATGAATTAACAGAACACAGAGCAGTTTCTCAGAAAGCTTCTTTCCAGTTTAGAACGGAAGATATTTCCTTTTTCACCATAGCCCTCTATTGGCTTCCAAATATCCCTTTGCCAATTCAACAAGAACAGCCTTAGCGAAAGACTTTTAAAGGGAAAGATGTAACTCTGTTAGGTGAATTCACAGAACACAGAGCAGTTTCTCAGAAAGCTTCTTTCCAGTTTTGAACACAAGATATTTCCTTTTTCAACATAGCCCTCTATGGTCTTCCAAATATCCCTTTGCCAATTCCACAAGAACAGCCTTAGCGAACGGCTTCTTGAAGGGAAAGATGTAACTCTGTGAGATGAATTCACAGAACACAGAGCAGTTTCTCAGAAAGCTTCTTTCCAGTTTTGAACGGAGGATATTTCCTTTTTCACCATAGCCCTCTACGGGCTTCCAAATATCCTTTTGCCAATTCCACAAGAACAGCCTTAGCGAAAGGCTTCTTGAAGGGAAAGATGTAACTCTGTGAGATGAATTCACAGAACACAGAGCAGTTTCTCAGAAAGCTTCTTTCCAGTTTTGAACGGAAGATGTTTCCTTTTTCACTATAGCCCTCTATGGGCTTCCAAATATCCCTTTGCCAATTCCACAAGAACAGCCTTAGCGAAAGGCTTCTTGAAGGGAAAGATGTAACTCTGTGAGATGAATTAACAGAACACAGAGCAGTTTCTCAGAAAGCTTCTTTCCAGTTTTGAACGGAAGATATTTCCTTTTTCACCATAGCCCTCTATGGGCTTCCAAATATCCCTTTACCAATTCCACAAGAACAGCCTTAGCGAAAGGCTTCTTGAAGGGAAAGATGTAACTGTGTGAGATGAATTCACAGAACACAGCGCAGTTTCTCAGAAAGCTTCTTTCTAGTTTTGAACGGAAAATATTTCCTTTTTCACATAGCCCTCTATGGGCTTCCAAATATCCCTTTGCCAATTCCACAAGAACAGCCTTAGCGAAAGGCTTCTTGAAGGGAAAGGTGTAACTCTGTGAGATGAATTAACAGAATACAGAGCAGTTTCTCAGAAAGATTCTTTCCAGTTTTGAACGGAAGATATTTCCTTTTTCACCATAGCCCTCTGTGGGCTTCCAAATATCCCTTTGCCAATTCCACAAGAACAGCCTTAGCGAAAGACTTGTTAAAGGGAAAGATGTAACTCTGTGAGATGAATTCACAGAACACAGAGCAGTTTCTCAGAAAGCTTCTTTCCAGTTTAGAACGGAAGATATTTCCTTTTTCACCATAGCCCTCTATGGGCTTCCAAATATCCCTTTGCCAATTCCACAAGAACAGCCTTAGCGAAAGGCTTCTTGAAGGGAAAGATGTAACTCTGTGAGATGAATTCACAGAACACAGAGCAGTTTCTCAGAAAGCTAGTTTCCAGTTTTGAACGGAAGATATTCCTTTTTCACCATAGCCCTCTATGGGCTTCCATATATCCCTTTGCCAATTCCACAAGAACAAACTTAGCGAAAGGCTTCTTGAAGGGAAAGATGGAACTCTGTGAGATGAATTCACAGAACACAGAGAAGTTTCTCAGAAAGCTTCTTTCCAGTTTTGAACGGAAGATATTTCCTTTTTCACCATAGCCCTCTATGGGCTTCCAAATATCCTATTTCCAATTCCACAAGAACAGCCTTAGCGAAAGGCTTCTTGAAGGGAAAGATGTAACTCTGTGAGATGAATTAACAGAACACAGAGCCGTTTCTCAGAAAGCTTCTTTCCAGTTTTGAACGGAAGATATTTCCTTTTTCACCATAACCCTCTATGGGCTTCCAAATATCCCTTTTCCAATTCCACAAGAACAGCCTTAGCGAAAGGCTTCTTGAAGGGAAAGATATAACTCTGTGAGATGAATTAACAGAACACAGAGCAATTTCTCAGAAAGCTTCTTTCCAGTTTTGAACGGAAGATATTTCCTTTTTCACCATAGCCCTCTATGGGCTTCCAAATATCCCTTTGCCAATTCCACAAGAACAGCCTTAGCGAAAGGCTTCTTGAAGGGAAAGATGTAAATCTGTGAGATGAATTAACAGAACACAGAGCAGTTTCTCAGAAAGTTTCTTTCCAGTTTTCAACGGAAGATATTTCCTTTTTCACCATAGCCCTCTATGGGCTTCCAAATATCCCTTTTCAAATTCCACAAGAACAGCCTTAGCGAAAGGCTTCCTGAAGGGAAAGATGTAACTCTGTGAGATGAATTAACAGAACACAGAGCAGTTTCTCAGGAAGCTTCTTTCCAGTTTTGAACGGAAGATATTTCCTTTTTCACCATAGCCCTCTATGGGCTTCCAAATATCCCTTTGCCAATTCCACAAGATCAGCCTTAGTGAAAGACTTGTTGAAGGGAAAGATGTAACTCTGTGAGATGAATTCACAGAACACAGAGCAGTTTCTCAGAAAGCTTCTTTCCAGTTTTGAACGGAAGATATTTCCTTTTTCACCATAGCCCTCTATGGGCTTCCAAATATCCCTTTGCCAATTCCACAAGAACAGCCTTAGCGAAAGGCTTCTTGAAGGGAAAGATGTAAATCTCTGAGATGAATTAACAGAACACAGAGCAGTTTCTCAGAAAGCTTCTTTCCAGTTTGGAACGGAAGATATTTCCTTTTTCACCATAGCCCTCTATGGGCTTCCAAATATCCCTTTTCCAATTCCACAAGAACAGCCTTAGCGAAAGGCTTATTGAAGGGAAAGATGTAACTCTGTGAGATGAATTAACAGAACACAGAGCAGTTTCTCAGAAAGCTTCTTTCCAGTTTAGAACGGAAGATATTTCCTTTTTCACCATAGCCCTCTATTGGCTTCCAAATATCCCTTTGCCAATTCAACAAGAACAGCCTTAGCGAAAGACTTTTAAAGGGAAAGATGTAACTCTGTTAGGTGAATTCACAGAACACAGAGCAGTTTCTCAGAAAGCTTCTTTCCAGTTTTGAACACAAGATATTTCCTTTTTCACCATAGTCCTCTATGGGCTTCCAAATATCCCTTTGCCAATTCCACAAGAACAGCCTTAGCGAAAGGCTTCTTGAAGGGAAAGATGTAACTCTGTGAGATGAATTCACAGAACACAGAGCAGTTTCTCAGAAAGCTTCTTTCCAGTTTTGAACGGAGGATATTTCCTTTTTCACCATAGCCCTCTACGGGCTTCCAAATATCCTTTTGCCAATTCCACAAGAACAGCGTTAGCGAAAGGCTTCTTGAAGGGAAAGATGTAACTCTGTGAGATGAATTAACAGAACACAGAGCAGTTTCTCAGAAAGCTTCTTTCCAGTTTTGAACGGAAGATATTTCCTTTTTCACCATAGCCCTCTATGGGCTTCCAAATATCCCTTTACCAATTCCACAAGAACAGCCTTAGCGAAAGGCTTCTTGAAGGGAAAGATGTAACTGTGTGAGATGAATTCACAGAACACAGCGCAGTTTCTCAGAAAGCTTCTTTCTAGTTTTGAACGGAAAATATTTCCTTTTTCACATAGCCCTCTATGGGCTTCCAAATATCCCTTTGCCAATTCCACAAGAACAGCCTTAGCGAAAGGCTTCTTGAAGGGAAAGATGTAACTCTTTGAGATGAATTAACAGAATACAGAGCAGTTTCTCAGAAAGATTCTTTCCAGTTTTGAACGGAAGATATTTCCTTTTTCACCATAGCCCTCTGTGGGCTTCCAAATATCCCTTTGCCAATTCCACAAGAACAGCCTTAGCGAAAGACTTGTTAAAGGGAAAGATGTAACTCTGTGAGATGAATTCACAGAACACAGAGCAGTTTCTCAGAAAGCTTCTTTCCAGTTTTGAACGGAAGATATTTCCTTTTTCACCATAGCACTCTATGGGCTTCCAAATATCCCTTTGCCAATTCCACAAGAACAGCCTTAGCGAAAGGCTTCTTGAAGGGAAAGATGTAACTCTGTGAGATGAATTCACATAACACAGAGCAGTTTCTCAGAAAGCTATTTTCCAGTTTTGAACGGAAGATATTCCTTTTTCACCATAGCCCTCTATGGGCTTCCAAATATCCCTTTGCCAATTCCACAAGAACAGACTTAGCGAAAGGCTTCTTGAAGGGAAAGATGGAACTCTGTGAGATGAATTCACAGAACACAGAGCAGTTTCGCAGAAAGCTTCTTTCCAGTTTTGAACGGAAGATATTTCCTTTTTCACCATAGCCCTCTATGGGCTTCCAAATATCCCATTTCCAATTCCACAAGAACAGCCTTAGCGAAAGGCTTCTTGAAGGGAAAGATGTAACTCTATGAGATGAATTAACAGAACACAGAGCGTTTTCTCAGAAAGCTTCTTTCCAGTTTTGAACGGAAGATATTTCCTTTTTCACCATAACCCTCTATGGGCTTCCAAATATCCCTTTTCCAATTCCACAAGAACAGCCTTAGCGAAAGGCTTCTTGAAGGGAAAGATATAACTCTGTGAGATGAATTAACAGAACACAGAGCAGTTTCTCAGAAAGCTTCTTTCCAGTTTTGAACGGAAGATATTTCCTTTTTCACCATAGCCCTCTATGGGCTTCCAAATATCCCTTTGCCAATTCCACAAGAACAGCCTTAGCGAAAGGCTTCTTGAAGGGAAAGATGTAAATCTGTGAGATGAATTAACAGAACACAGAGCAGTTTCTCAGAAAGCTTCTTTCCAGTTTTCAACGGAAGATATTTCCTTTTTCACCATAGCCCTCTATGGGCTTCCAAATATCCCTTTTCAAATTCCACAAGAACAGCCTTAGCGAAAGGCTTCCTGAAGGGAAAGATGTAACTCTGTGAGATGAATTAACAGAACACAGAGCAGTTTCTCAGGAAGCTTCTTTCCAGTTTTGAACGGAAGATATTTCCTTTTTCACCATAGCCCTCTATGGGCTTCCAAATATCCCTTTGCCAATTGCACAAGATCAGCCTTAGCGAAAGACTTGTTGAAGGGAAAGATGTAACTCTGTGAGATGAATTCACAGAACACAGAGCAGTTTCTCAGAAAGCTTCTTTCCAGTTTTGATCGGAAGATATTTCCTTTTTCACCATAGCCCTCTATGGGCTTCCAAATATCCCTTTGCCAATTCCACAAGAACAGCCTTAGCGAAAGGCTTCTTGAAGGGAAAGATGTAAATCTCTGAGATGAATTAACAGAACACAGAGCAGTTTCTCAGAAAGCTTCTTTCCAGTTATGAACGGAAGATATTTCCTTTTTCACCATAGCCCTCTATGGGCTTCCAAATATCCCTTTGCCCATTCCACAAGAACAGTCTTAGCGAAAGGCTTCTTGAAGGGAAAGATGTAACTCTGTGAGATGAATTCACAGAACACAGAGCAGTTTCTCAGAAAGCATCTTTCCAGTTTTGAATGGAACATATTTCCTTTTTCACCATAGCCCTCTATGGGGTTCCAAATATCCCTTTCCCAATTCCACAAGAACAGCCTTAGCGAAAGGCTTCTTGAAGGGAAAGATGTAACTCTGTGAGATGAATTCACAGAACACAGAGCAGTTTCTCAGAAAGCTTCTTTCCAGTTTTGAACGGAAGATATTTCCTTTTTCACCATAGCCCTCTATGGGCTTCCAAATATCCCTTTGCCCATTCCACAAGAACAGCCTTAGCGAAAGGCTTCTTGAAGGGAAAGATGTAACTCTGTGAGATGAATTCACAGAACACAGAGCAGTTTCTCAGAAAGCTTCTTTCCAGTTTTGAACGGAAGATATTTCCTTTTTCACCATAGCCCTCTATGGGCTTCCAAATATCCCTTTTCCAATTCCACAAGAACAGCCTTAGCGAAAGGCTTCTTGAAGGGAAAGCTGTAGCTCTGTGAGATGAATTCACAGAACACAGAGCAGTTTCTCAGAAAGCTTGTTTCCAGTTTTGAACGGAAGATATTTCCTTTTTCACCATAGCCCTCTATGGGCTTCCAAATATCCCTTTGCCCATTCCACAAGAACAGCCTTAGCGAAAGGCTTCTTGAAGGGAAAGATGTAACTCTGTGAGATGAATAAAAAGAACACAGAGCCGTTTCTGAGAAAGCTTCTTTCCAGTTTTGAACGGAAGATATTTCCTTTTTCACCATAGCCCTCTATGGGCTTCCAAATATCCCTTTTCCAATTCCACAAGAACAGCCTTAGCGAAAGGCTTATTGAAGAGGAAGATGTAACTCTTTGAGATGAATTAACAGAACCCAGAGCAGTTTCTCAGAAAGCTTGTTTCCAGTTTTGGACTTAAGTTATTTCCTTTTTCACCATAGCCCTCTAAGGGCTTCCAAATATCCCTTTGCGAATTCCACAAGAACAGCCTTAGCGAAAGGCTCCTTGAAGGGAAAGATGTAACTCTGTGAGATGAATTAACAGAACACAGAGCAGTTTCTCAGAAAGCTTCTTTCCAGTTTTCAACGGAAGATATTTCCTTTTTCACCATAGCCATCTAGGGGCTTCCAAATATCCCTTTGCCAATTCCACAAGAACAGCCTTAGCGAAAGGCTTCTTGAAGGGAAAGATGTAACTCTGTGAGATGAATTAACAGAACACAGAGCAGTGTCTCAGAAAGCTTCTTTCCACTTTTGAACGGAAGATATTTCCTTTTTCACCATAGCCTTCTATGGGCTTCCAAATATCCCTTTGCCAATTCCACAAGAACAGCCTTAGCGAAAGGCTTCTTGAAGGGAAAGATGTAACTCTATGAGATGGATTAACAGAACACAGAGCAATATCTCAGAAATATTCTTTCGAGTTTTGAACGGAAGATATTTCCTTTTTCACCATAGAACTCTATGGGCTTCCAAATATCCCTTTGCCAATTCCACAAGAACAGCCTTAGCGAAAGGCTTCTTGAAGGGAAAGATGTAACTCTGTGAGATGAATTAACAGAACACAGAGCAGTTTCTCAGAAAGATTCTTTTCAGTTTTGAACGGAAGATATTTCCTTTTTCACCATAGCCCTCTATGGGCTTCCAAATATCCCTTTGCCAATTCCACAAGAACAGGCTTAGCGAAAGGCTTCTTGAAGGGAAAGATGTAACTCTGTGAGATGAATTAGCAGAACACAGAGCAGTTTCTCAGAAAGCTTCCTTCCAGTTTTGAACGGAAGATATTTCCTTTTTCACTATAGCCCTCTATGGGCTTCCAAATATCCCTTTGCCAATTCCACAAGAACAGCCTTACCGAAAGGCTTCTTGAAGGGAAAGATATAACTCTGTTGGATGAATTAACAGAACACAGAGCAGTTTCTCAGAAAGCTTCTTTCCAGTTTTGAAGGAAAGATATTTCCTTTTTCACCATAGCCCTCAACGGGCTTCCAAATATCCCTTTCCCAATTCCACAAGAACAGCCTTAGCGAAAGGCTTCTTGAAGGCAAAGATGTAACTCTTTGAGATGAATTAACAGAACACAGAGTAGTTTCTCAGAAAGCTTGTTTCCAGTTTTGAACGGAAGATATTTCCTTTTTCACCATAGCCCTCCATGGGCTTCCAAATATCCCTTTGCCAATTCCACAAGAGCAGCCTGATCGAAAGGCTTCTTGAAGGGAAAGATGTAACTCTGTGAGCTGAATTAACAGAACACAGAGCAGTTTCTCAGAAAGCTTCTTTCCAGTTTTGAACGGAAGATATTTCCTTTTTCACCACAGCCCTCTATGGGCTTCCAAATATCCCTTTGCCAATTCCTCAAGAACAGCCTTAGCGAAAGGCTTCTTGAAGGGAAAGATGTAACTCTGTGAGATGAATTCACAGAACACACAGGAGTTTCTCAGAAAGCTTCTTTCCAGTTTTGAACGGAAGATATTTCCTTTTTCACCATAGCCCTCTATGGGCTTCCAAATATCACTTTCCCAATTCCACAAGAACAGCCTTAGCGAAAGGCTTCTTGAAGGGAAAGATGTAATTCTGTGAGATGAATTCACAGAACACAGAGCAGTTTCTCAGAAAGCTTCTTTCCAGTTTTGAACGGAAGATATTTCCTTTTTCACCATAGCCCTCTATGGGCTTCCAAATATCCCGTTGCCAATTCCACAAGAACAGCCTTAGCGAAGGGCCTCTTGATGGGAAAGATGTAACTCTGTGAGCTGAATTAACAGAACACAGAGTAGTTTCTCAGAAAGCTTGTTTCCAGTTTTGAACGGAAGATATTTCCTTTTTCACCATAGCCCTCCATGGGCTTCCAAATATTCCTTTGCCAATTCCACAAGAGCAGCCTGAGCAAAAGGCTTCTTGAAGGGAAAGATGTATCTCTGTGAGGTGAATTAACAGAACACAGAGCAGATTCTCTGAAAGCTTCTTTCCAGTTTTGAACGGAAGATATTTCCTTTTTCACCATAGCCATCTATGGGCTTCCAAATATCCCTTTGCCAATTCCACAAGAACAGCCTTAGGGAAAGGCTTCTTGAAGGGAGAGATGTAACTCTGTGAGATGAATTAACAGAACACAGAGCAGTTTCTCAGAAAGCTTGTTTCCAGTTTTAAACGGAAGATATTTCCTTTTTCACCATAGCCCTCTATGGGCTTCCAAATATCCCTTTGCCAATTCCACAAGAACAGCCTTAGCGAAAGGCTTCTTGAAGGGAAAGATGTAACTCTGTGAGATGAATTAACAGAACACAGAGCAGTTTCTCAGAAAGCTTCTTTCCAGTTCTGAACGGAAGATATTTCCTTTTTCACCATAGCCCTCTATGGGCTTCCAAATATCCCTTTTCCAATTCCACAAGAACAGCCTTAGCGAAAGGCTTCTTGAAGGTAAAGATGTAACTCTATGAAATAAATTCAGAGAACACAGAGCAGTTTCTCAGAAAGCTTCTTTCCAGTTTTGAACGGAAGATATTTCCGTTTTCACCATAGCCCTCTATGGGCTTCCAAATATCCCTTTGCCAATTCCACAAGAACAGCCTTAGCGAAAGGCTTCTTGAAGGGAAAGATGTAACTCTGTGAGATGAATTCACAGAACACAGAGCAGTTTCTCAGAAAGCTTCTTTCCAGTTTTGAACGGAAGATATTTCCTTTTTCACCATAGCCCTCTATGGGCTTCCAAATATCCCTTTGCCAATTCCACAAGAACAGCCTTAGCGAAAGGCTTCTTGAAGGGAAAGATGTAAATCTGTGAGATGAATTAACAGAACACAGAGCAGCTTCTCAGAAAGCTTCTTTCCAGTTTTGAACGGAAGATATTTCCTTTTTCACCATAGCCCTCTATGGGCTTCCAAATATCCCTTTGCCAATTCCAAAAGAACAGCCTTAGCGAAAGGCTTCTTGAAGGGAAATATGTAACTCTGTGAGATGAATGAACAGAACACAGAGCAGTTTCTCAGAAAGCTTGTTTCCAGTTTTGAACGGAAGATATTTCCTTTTTCACTATAGCCCTCTATGGGCTTCCAAATATCCCTTTGCGAATTCCACAAGAACAGGCTTAGCGAAAGGCTTCTTGAAGGGAAAGATGTAACTCTGTGAGATGTATTAACAGAACACAGAGGAGTTTCTCAGAAAGCTTCTTTCCAGTTTTGAACGGAAGATATTTCCTTTTTCACTATAGCCATCTATGGGCTTCCAAATATCCCTTTGCCAATTCCACAAGAACAGCCTTAGCGAAAGGCTTCTTGAAGGGAAAGTTGTAACTCTGTGAGATGAATTAACAGATCACAGAGCAGTTTCTCAGAAAGCTTCTTTCCAGTTTTGAACGGAAGATATTTCCTTTTTCACCATAGCCCTCTATGGGCTTCCAAATATCCCGTTGCCAATTCCACAAGAACAGCCTTAGCGAAGGGCCTCTTGATGGGTAAGATGTAACTCTGTGAGCTGAATTAACAGAACACAGAGTAGTTTCTCAGAAAGCTTGTTTCCAGTTTTGAACGGAAGATATTTCCTTTTTCACCATAGCCCTCCATGGGCTTCCAAATATTCCTTTGCCAATTCCACAAGAGCAGCCTGAGCAAAAGGCTTCTTGAAGGGAAAGATGTAACTCTGTGAGGTGAATTAACAGAACACAGAGCAGTTTCTCAGAAAGCTTCTTTCCAGTTTTAAACGGAAGATATTTCCTTTATCACCATAGCCCTCTATGGGCTTCCAAATATCCCTTTGCCAATTCCACAAGAACAGACTTAGCGAAAGGCTTCTTGAAGGGAAAGATGTAACTCTGTGAGATGAATTAACAGAACACAGAGCAGTTTCTCAGAAATCTTCTTTCCAGTTTTGAACGGAAGATGTTTCCTTTTTCACCATAGCCCTCTATGGGCTTCCAAATATCCCTTTGCCAATTCCATAAGAACAGCCTTAGCGAAAGGCTTCTTGAAGGGAAAGATGTAACTCTGTGAGATGAATTAACAGAACACAGAGCAGTTTCTCAGAAAGCTTCTTTCCAGTTTTGAACGGAAGATATTTCCTTTTTCACCATAACCCTCTATGGGCTTCCAAATATCCCATCTCCAATTCCACAAGAACAGCCTTAGCGAAAGGCTTCTTGAAGGGAAAGATGTATCTCTGTGAGATAAATTAACAGAACACAGAGCAGTTTCTCAGAAAGCTTGTTTCCAGTTTTGAACGGAAGATATTTCCTTTTTCACCATAGCCCTCTATAGGATCCCAAATATCACTTTGCCAATTCCACATGAACAGCCTTAGGGAAAGGCTACTTGAAGGGAAAGATGTATCTCTGTGAGGTGAATTAACAGAACACAGAGCAGATTCTCTGAAAGCTTCTTTCCAGTTTTGAACGGAAGATATTTCCTTTTTCACCATAGCCATCTATGGGCTTCCAAATATCCCTTTGCCAATTCCACAAGAACAGCCTTAGGGAAAGGCTTCTTGAAGGGAGAGATGTAACTCTGTGAGATGAATTAACAGAACACAGAGCAGTTTCTCAGAAAGCTTGTTTCCAGTTTTAAACGGAAGATATTTCCTTTTTCACCATAGCCCTCTATGGGCTTCCAAATATCCCTTTGCCAATTCCACAAGAACAGCCTTAGCGAAAGGCTTCTTGAAGGGAAAGATGTAACTCTGTGAGATGAATTAACAGAACACAGAGCAGTTTCTCAGAAAGCTTCTTTCCAGTTCTGAACGGAAGATATTTCCTTTTTCACCATAGCCCTCTATGGGCTTCCAAATATCCCTTTTCCAATTCCACAAGAACAGCCTTAGCGAAAGGCTTCTTGAAGGTAAAGATGTAACTCTATGAAATAAATTCAGAGAACACAGAGCAGTTTCTCAGAAAGCTTCTTTCCAGTTTTGAACGGAAGATATTTCCGTTTTCACCATAGCCCTCTATGGGCTTCCAAATATCCCTTTGCCAATTCCACAAGAACAGCCTTAGCGAAAGGCTTCTTGAAGGGAAAGATGTAACTCTGTGAGATGAATTCACAGAACACAGAGCAGTTTCTCAGAAAGCTTCTTTCCAGTTTTGAACGGAAGATATTTCCTTTTTCACCATAGCCCTCTATGGGCTTCCAAATATCCCTTTGCCAATTCCACAAGAACAGCCTTAGCGAAAGGCTTCTTGAAGGGAAAGATGTAAATCTGTGAGATGAATTAACAGAACACAGAGCAGCTTCTCAGAAAGCTTCTTTCCAGTTTTGAACGGAAGATATTTCCTTTTTCACCATAGCCCTCTATGGGCTTCCAAATATCCCTTTGCCAATTCCACAAGAACAGCCTTAGCGAAAGGCTTCTTGAAGGGAAATATGTAACTCTGTGAGATGAATGAACAGAACACAGAGCAGTTTCTCAGAAAGCTTGTTTCCAGTTTTGAACGGAAGATATTTCCTTTTTCACTATAGCCCTCTATGGGCTTCCAAATATCCCTTTGCGAATTCCACAAGAACAGGCTTAGCGAAAGGCTTCTTGAAGGGAAAGATGTAACTCTGTGAGATGTATTAACAGAACACAGAGGAGTTTCTCAGAAAGCTTCTTTCCAGTTTTGAACGGAAGATATTTCCTTTTTCACTATAGCCATCTATGGGCTTCCAAATATCCCTTTGCCAATTCCACAAGAACAGCCTTAGCGAAAGGCTTCTTGAAGGGAAAGTTGTAACTCTGTGAGATGAATTAACAGATCACAGAGCAGTTTCTCAGAAAGCTTCTTTCCAGTTTTGAACGGAAGATATTTCCTTTTTCACCATAGCCCTCTATGGGCTTCCAAATATCCCTTTGCCCATTCCACAAGAACAGCCTTAGCGAAAGGCTTCTTGAAGGGAAAGATGTAACTCTGTGAGATGAATAAAAAGAACACAGAGCCGTTTCTCAGAAAGCTTCTTTCCAGTTTTGAACGGAAGATATTTCCTTTTTCACCATAGCCCTCTATGGGCTTCCAAATATCCCTTTTCCAATTCCACAAGAACAGCCTTAGCGAAAGGCTTATTGAAGAGGAAGATGTAACTCTTTGAGATGAATTAACAGAACCCAGAGCAGTTTCTCAGAAAGCTTGTTTCCAGTTTTGGACTTAAGTTATTTCCTTTTTCACCATAGCCCTCTAAGGGCTTCCAAATATCCCTTTGCGAATTCCACAAGAACAGCCTTAGCGAAAGGCTCCTTGAAGGGAAAGATGTAACTCTGTGAGATGAATTAACAGAACACAGAGCAGTTTCTCAGAAAGCTTCTTTCCAGTTTTCAACGGAAGATATTTCCTTTTTCACCATAGCCCTCTAGGGGCTTCCAAATATCCCTTTGCCAATTCCACAAAAACAGCCTTAGCGAAAGGCTTCTTGAAGGGAAAGATGTAACACTGTGAGATGAATTAACAGAACACAGAGCAGTTTCTCAGAAAGCTTCTTTCCAGTTTTGAACGAAAGATATTTCCTTTTTCACCATAGCCCTCTATGGGCTTCCAAATATCCCTTTGTCAATTAAACAAGAACAGCCTTAGCGAAAGGTTTCTTGAAGGGAAAGATGTAACTCTGTGAGATGAATTAACAGAACACAGAGCAGTGTCTCAGAAAGCTTCTTTCCGCTTTGAACGGAAGATATTTCCTTTTTCACCATAGAACTCTATGGGCTTCCAAATATCCCTTTTCCAATTCCACAAGAACAGCCTTAGCGAAAGGCTTCTTGAAGGGAAAGATGTAACTCTGTGAGATGAATTCACAGAACACAGAGCAGTTTCTCAGAAAGTTTGTTTCCAGTTTTGAACGGAAGATATTTCCTTTTTCACCATAGCCCTCTATGGGCTTCCAAATATCCCTTTGCCAATTCCACAAGAACAGCCTTAGCGAAAGGCTTCTTGAAGGGAAAGATGTACCTCTGTGAGATGAATTAACAGAACACAGAGCAGTTTCTCAGAAAGATTCTTTCCAGTTTTGAACGGAAGATATTTCCTTTTTCACCATAGCCCTCTATAGGCTTCCAAATATCCCTTTGCCAATTCCAAAAGAACAGCCTTAGCGAAAGGCTTCTTGAAGGGAAAGATGTAACTCTGTGAGATGAATTAGCAGAACACAGAGCAGTTTCTCAGAAAGCTTCCTTCCAGTTTTGAACGGAAGATATTTCCTTTTTCACCATAGCCCTCTATGGGCTTCCAAATATCCCTTTGCCAATTCCACAAGAACAGCCTTACCGAAAGGCTTCTTGAAGGGAAAGATATAACTCTGTTGGATGAATTAACAGAACACAGAGCAGTTTCTCAGAAAGCTTCTTTCCAGTTTTGAAGGAAAGATATTTCCTTTTTCACCATAGCCCTCTAGGGGCTTCCAAATATCCCTTTCCCAATTCCACAAGAACAGCCTTAGCGAAAGGCTTCTTGAAGGCAAAGATGTAACTCTTTGACATGAATTAACACAACACAGAGTAGTTTCTCAGAAAGCTTGTTTCCAGTTTTGAACGGAAGATATTTCCTTTTTCACCATAGCCCTCCATGGGCTTCCAAATATCCCTTTGCCAATTCCACAAGAGCAGCCTTAGCGAAAGGCTTCTTGAAGGGAAAGATGTAACTCGGTGAGCTGAATTAACAGAACACAGAGCAGTTTCTCAGAAAGCTTCTTTCCAGTTTTGAACGGAAGATATTTCCTTTTTCACCACAGCCCTCTATGGGCTTCCAAATATCCTTTTGCCAATTCCACAAGAACAGCCTTGGCGAAAGGCTTCTTGAAGGGAAAGATGTAACTCTGTGAGATGAATTCACAGAACACAGAGCAGTTTCTCAGAAAGCTTCTTTCCAGTTTTGAACGGAAGATATTTCCTTTTTCACCATAGCCCTCTATGGGCTTCCAAATATCCCTTTGCCAATTCCACAAGAACAGCCTTAGCGAAAGGCTTCTTGAAGGGAAAGATGTAACTCTGTGAGATGAATTAACAGAACACAGAGCAGTTTCTCAGGAAGCTTCTTTCCAGTTTTGAACGGAAGATATTTCCTTTTTCACCATAACCCTCTATGGGCTTCCAAATATCCCATCTCCAATTCCACAAGAACAGACTTAGAGAAAGGCTTCTTGAAGGGAAAGATGTATCTCTGTGAGATAAATTAACAGAACACAGAGCAGTTTCTCAGAAAGCTTGTTTCCAGTTTTGAACGGAAGATATTTCCTTTATCACCATAGCCCTCTATGGGATCCCAAATATCACTTTGCCAATTCCACATGAACAGCCTTAGGGAAAGGCTTCTTGAAGGGAAAGATGTATCTCTGTGAGGTGAATTAACAGAACACAGAGCAGATTCTCTGAAAGCTTCTTTCCAGTTTTGAACGGAAGATATTTCCTTTTTCACCATAGCCCTCTATGGGCTTCCAAATATAAATTTGCCAATTCCACAGGAACAGCCTTAGCGAAAGGTTTCTTGAAGGGAAAGATGTAACTCTGTGAGATGAATTAACAGAACACAGAGCAGTTTCTCAGAAAGCTTCTTTCCAGTTTTGAACGGAAGATATTTCCTTTTTCACTATAGCCCTCTATGGGCTTCCAAATATCCCTTTGCCAATTCCACAAGAACAGCCTTAGCGAAAGGCTTCTTGAAGGGAAAGTTGTAACTCTGTGAGATGAATTAACAGATCACAGAGCAGTTTCTCAGAAAGCTTCTTTCCAGTTTTGAACGAAAGATATTTCCTTTTTCACCATAGCCCTCTATGGGCTTCCAAATATCCCTTTGCCAATTCCACAAGAACAGCCTTAGCGAAAGGCTTCTTGAAGGGAAAGATGTAACTCTGTGAGATGAATTAACAGAACACAGAGCAGTTTCTCAGAAAGCTTCTTTCCAGTTTAGAACGGAAGATATTTCCTTTTTCACCATAGCCCTCTATGGGCTTCCAAATATCCCTTTGCCAATCCCACAAGAACAGCCTCAGCGAAAGGCTTCTTGAAGGGAAAGATGTAACTCTGTGAGATGAATTAACAGAACACAGAGCAGTTTCTCAGAAAGCTTCTTTCCAGTTTTGAACGGAAGATATTTCCTTTTTCACCATAGGCCTCTATGGGCTTCCAAATATCCCTTTGCCAATTCCACAAGAACAGCCTTAGCGAAAGGCTTCTTGAAGGGAAAGATGTAACTCTGTGAGATGAATTCACAGAACACAGAGCAGTTTCTCAGAAAGCTTCTTTCTAGTTTTGAACGGAAGATATTTCCTTTTTCACCGTAGCCCTCTATGGGCTTCCAAATATCCCTTTGCCAATTCCACAAGAACAGCCTTAGCGCAAGGCTTCTTGAAGGGAAAGATGTAACTCTGTGAGATGAATTAACAGAACACAGAGCAGTTTCTCAGAAAGCTTCTTTCCAGTTTTAAACCGAAGCTATTTCGTTTTTCACCATAGCCCTCTATGGGCTTCCAAATATCCCTTTGCGAATTCCACAAGAACAGCCTTAGCACAAGGCTTCTTGAAGGGAAAGATGTAACTCTGTGAGATGAATTAACAGAACACAGAGCAGTTTCTCAGAAAGCTTCTTTCCAGTTTTGAACGGAAGATATTTCCTTTTTCACCATAGCCCTCTATGGGCTTCCAAATATCCCTTTGCCAATTCCACAAGAACAGCGTTAGCGAAAGGCACTTGAAGGGAAAGGTGTAACTCTGTGAGACGAATTCACAGAACACAGAGCAGTTTCTCAGAAAGCTTCTTTCCAGTGTTGAACGGAACATATTTCCTTTTTCACCATAGCCCTCCATGGGCTTCCAAATATCCCTTTGCCAATTCCACAAGAACAGCCTTAGCGAAAGGCTTCTTGAAGGGAAAGATATAACTCTGTTGGATGAATTAACAGAACACAGAGCAGTTTCTCAGAAAGCTTCTTTCCAGTTTTGAAGGAAAGATATTTCCTTTTTCACCATAGCCCTCAACGGGCTTTCAAATATCCCTTTCCCAATTCCACAAGAACAGCCTTAGCGAAAGGCTTCTTGAAGGCAAAGATGTAACTCTTTGACATGAATTAACAGAACACAGAGTAGTTTCTCAGAAAGCTTGTTTCCAGTTTTGAACGGAAGATATTTCCTTTTTCACCATAGGCCTCCATGGGCTTCCAAATATCCCTTTGCCAATTCCACAAGAGCAGCCTTAGCGAAAGGCTTCTTGAAGGGAAAGATGTAACTCTGTGAGCTGAATTAACAGAACACAGAGCAGTTTCTCAGAAAGCTTCTTTCCAGTTTTGAACGGAAGATATTTCGTTTTTCACCACAGCCCTCTATGGGCTTCCAAATATCCCTTTGCCAATTCCACAAGAACAGCCTTAGCGAAAGGCTTCTTGAAGGGAAAGATGTAACTCTGTGAGATGAATTCACAGAACACAGAGCAGTTTCTCAGAAAGCTTCTTTCCAGTTTTGAACGGAAGATATTTCCTTTTTCACCATAGCCCTCTATGGGCTTCCAAATATCCCATTTCCAATTCCACAAGAACAGCCTTAGCGAAAGGCTTCTTGAAGGGAAAGATGTAACTCTGTGAGATGAATTAACAGAAAACAGAGCCGTTTCTCAGAAAGCTTCTTTCCAGTTTTGAACGGAAGATATTTCCTTTTTCACCATAACCCTCTATGGGCTTCCAAATATCCCTTTTCCAATTCCACAAGAACAGCCTTAGCGAAAGGCTTCTTGAAGGGAAAGATATAACTCTGTGAGATGAATTAACAGAACACAGAGCAGTTTCTCAGAAAGCTTCTTTCCAGTTTTGAACGGAAGATATTTCCTTTTTCACCATAGCCCTCTATGGGCTTCCAAATATCCCTTTGCCAATTCCACAAGAACAGCCTTAGCGAAAGGCTTCTTGAAGGGAAAGATGTAACTCTGTGAGATGAATTAACAGAACACAGAGCAGTTTCTCAGAAAGCTTCTTTCCAGTTTTGAATAGAAGATATTTCCTTTTTCACCATAGCCCTCTATGGGCTTCCAAATATCCCTTTGCCAATTCCACAAGAACAGAATTAGCGAAAGGCTTCTTGAAGGGAAAGATGTAACTCTGTGAGATGAATTAACAGAACACAGAGCAGTTTCTCAGAAAGCTTCTTTCCAGTTTTGAACGGAAGAAATTTCCTTTTTCACCATAGCCCTCTATGGGCTTCCAAATATCCCTTTGCCAATTCCACAAGAACAGCCTTAGCGAAAGGCTCCTTGAAGGGAAAGATGTAACTCTGTGAGATGAATTCACAGAACACAGAGCAGTTTCTCAGAAAGCTAGTTTCCAGTTTTGAACGGAAGATATTTCCTTTTTCACCATAGCCCTCTAAGGGCTTCCAAATATCCCTTTGCCAATTCCACAAGAACAGACTTAGCGAAAGGCTTCTTGAAGGGAAAGATGTAACTCTGTGAGATGAATTCACAGAACACAGAGCAGTTTCTCAGAAGGCTTCTTTCCAGTTTTCAAGGGAAGATATTTCCTTTTTCACCATAGCCCTCCATGGGCTTCCTAATATCCCATTTCCAATTCCACAAGAACAGCCTTAGCGTAAGGCTTCTTGAAGGGAAAGATGTAACTCTGTGAGATGAATTAACAGAACACAGAGCAGTTTCTCAGAAAGCTTCTTTCCAATTTTGAACGGAAGATATTTCCTTTTTCACCATAGCCCTCTATGGGCTTCCAAATATCCCTTTGCCAATTCCACAAGAACAGCCTTAGCGAAAGGCTTCTTGAAGGGAAAGATGTAACTCTGTGAGATGAATTAACAAAACACAGAGCAGTTTCTCAGGAAGCTTCTTTCCAGTTTTGAACGGAAGATATTTCCTTTTTCACCATAGCCCTCTATGGGATCCCAAATATCACTTTGCCAATTCCACATGAACAGCCTTAGGGAAAGGCTTCTTGAAGGGAAAGATGTATCTCTGTGAGGTGAATTAACAGAACACAGAGCAGATTCTCTGAAAGCTTCTTTCCAGTTTTGAACGGAAGATATTTCCTTTTTCACCATAGCCCTCTATGGGCTTCCAAATATCCCTTTGCCAATTCCACAGGAACAGCCTTAGCGAAAGGCTTCTTGAAGGGAGAGATGTAACTCTGTGAGATGAATTAACAGAACACAGAGCAGTTTCTCAGAAAGCTTGTTTCCAGTTTTAAACGGAAGATATTTCCTTTTTCACCATAGCCCTCTATGGGCTTCCAAATATCCCTTTGCCAATTCCACATGAACAGCCTTAGCGAAAGGCTTCTTGAAGGGAAAGATGTAACTCTGTGAGATGAATTAACAGAACACAGAGCAGTTTCTCAGAAAGCTTCTATCCATTTTCGAAAGGAAGATATTTCCTTTTTCCCCATAGCCCTCTATGGGCTTCCAAATATCCCTTTTCCAATTCCAAAAGAACAGCCTTAGCGAAAGGCTTCTTGAAGAGAAAGATGTAACTCTTTGAGATGAATTAACAGAACACAGAGCAGTTTCTCAGAAAGCTTGTTTCCAATTTTGGATGGAAGTTATTTCCTTTTTCACCATAGCCCTCTAAGGGCTTCCAAATATCCCTTTGCGAATTACACAAGAACAGCCTTAGCGAAAGGCTCCTTGAAGGGAAAGATGTAACTCTGTGAGATGAATTCACAGAACACAGAGCAGTTTCTCAGAAAGCTTCTTTCCAGTTTTGAACGGAAGATATTTCCTTTTTCACCATAGCCCTCTATGGGCTTCCAAGTATCCCTTTGCCAATTCCACAAGAACAGCCTTAGCGAAAGGCTTCTTGAAGGGAAAGATGTAACTCTGTGAGATGAATTAACAGAACACAGAGCAGTTTCTCAGAAAGCTTCTTTCCAGTTCTGAACGGAAGATATTTCCTTTTTCACCATAGCCCTCTATGGGCTTCCAAATATCCCTTTTCCAATTCCACAAGAACAGCCTTAGCTAAAGGCTTCTTGAAGGGAAAGATGTAACTCTATGAAATGAATTCAGAGAACACAGAGCAGTTTCTCAGAAAGCTTCTTTCCAGTTTTGAACGGAAGATATTTCCTTTTTCACCATAGCCCTCTATGGGCTTCCAAATATCCCTTTGCCCATTCCACAAGAACAGCCTTAGCGAAAGGCTTCTTGAAGGGAAAGATGTAACCCTGTGAGATGAATTCACAGAACACAGAGCAGTTTCTCAGAAAGCATCTTTCCAGTTTTGAACGGAACATATTTCCTTTTTCACCATAGCCCTCTACGGGCTTCCAAATATCCCTTTGCCAATTCCACAAGAACAGCCTCAGCGAAAGGCTTCTTGAAGGGAAAGATGTAACTCTGTGAGATGAATTCACAGAACACAGAGCAGTTTCTCAGAAAGCTTCTTTCCAGTTTTGAACGGAAGATATTTCCTTTTTCACCATAGGCCTCTATGGGCTTCCAAATATCCCTTTGCCAATTCCACAAGAACAGCCTTAGCGAAAGGCTTCTTGAAGGGAAAGATGTAACTCTGTGAGATGAATTCACAGAACACAGAGCAGTTTCTCAGAAAGCTTCTTTCTAGTTTTGAACGGAAGATATTTCCTTTTTCACCGTAGCCCTCTATGGGCTTCCAAATATCCCTTTGCCAATTCCACAAGAACAGCCTTAGCGCAAGGCTTCTTGAAGGGAAAGATGTAACTCTGTGAGATGAATTAACAGAACACAGAGCAGTTTCTCAGAAAGCTTCTTTCCAGTTTTAAACCGAAGCTATTTCGTTTTTCACCATAGCCCTCTATGGGCTTCCAAATATCCCTTTGCGAATTCCACAAGAACAGCCTTAGCACAAGGCTTCTTGAAGGGAAAGATGTAACTCTGTGAGATGAATTAACAGAACACAGAGCAGTTTCTCAGAAAGCTTCTTTCCAGTTTTGAACGGAAGATATTTCCTTTTTCACCATAGCCCTCTATGGGCTTCCAAATATCCCTTTGCCAATTCCACAAGAACAGCGTTAGCGAAAGGCACTTGAAGGGAAAGGTGTAACTCTGTGAGACGAATTCACAGAACACAGAGCAGTTTCTCAGAAAGCTTCTTTCCAGTGTTGAACGGAACATATTTCCTTTTTCACCATAGCCCTCCATGGGCTTCCAAATATCCCTTTGCCAATTCCACAAGAACAGCCTTAGCGAAAGGCTTCTTGAAGGGAAAGATGTAACTCTGTGAGATGAATTCACAGAACACAGAGCAGTTTCTCAGAAAGCTTCTTTCCAGTTTTGAACGGAAGATATTTCCTTTTTCACCATAGCCCTCTATGGGCTTCCAAATATCCCTTTGCCCATTCCACAAGAACAGCCTTAGCGAAAGGCTTCTTGAAGGGAAAGATGTAACTCTGTGAGATGAATTCACAGAACACAGAGCAGATTCTCAGAAAGCTTCTTTCCAGTTTTGAACGGAAGATATTTCCTTTTTCACCATAGCCCTCTATGGGCTTCCAAATATCCCTTTTCCAATTCCACAAGAACAGCCTTAGCGAAAGGCTTCTTGAAGGGAAAGATATAACTCTGTTGGATGAATTAACAGAACACAGAGCAGTTTCTCAGAAAGCTTCTTTCCAGTTTTGAAGGAAAGATATTTCCTTTTTCACCATAGCCCTCAACGGGCTTTCAAATATCCCTTTCCCAATTCCACAAGAACAGCCTTAGCGAAAGGCTTCTTGAAGGCAAAGATGTAACTCTTTGACATGAATTAACAGAACACAGAGTAGTTTCTCAGAAAGCTTGTTTCCAGTTTTGAACGGAAGATATTTCCTTTTTCACCATAGGCCTCCATGGGCTTCCAAATATCCCTTTGCCAATTCCACAAGAGCAGCCTTAGCGAAAGGCTTCTTGAAGGGAAAGATGTAACTCTGTGAGCTGAATTAACAGAACACAGAGCAGTTTCTCAGAAAGCTTCTTTCCAGTTTTGAACGGAAGATATTTCGTTTTTCACCACAGCCCTCTATGGGCTTCCAAATATCCCTTTGCCAATTCCACAAGAACAGCCTTAGCGAAAGGCTTCTTGAAGGGAAAGATGTAACTCTGTGAGATGAATTCACAGAACACAGAGCAGTTTCTCAGAAAGCTTCTTTCCAGTTTTGAACGGAAGATATTTCCTTTTTCACCATAGCCCTCTATGGGCTTCCAAATATCCCATTTCCAATTCCACAAGAACAGCCTTAGCGAAAGGCTACTTGAAGGGAAAGATGTAACTCTGTGAGATGAATTAACAGAAAACAGAGCCGTTTCTCAGAAAGCTTCTTTCCAGTTTTGAACGGAAGATATTTCCTTTTTCACCATAACCCTCTATGGGCTTCCAAATATCCCTTTTCCAATTCCACAAGAACAGCCTTAGCGAAAGGCTTCTTGAAGGGAAAGATATAACTCTGTGAGATGAATTAACAGAACACAGAGCAGTTTCTCAGAAAGCTTCTTTCCAGTTTTGAACGGAAGATATTTCCTTTTTCACCATAGCCCTCTATGGGCTTCCAAATATCCCTTTGCCAATTCCACAAGAACAGCCTTAGCGAAAGGCTTCTTGAAGGGAAAGATGTAACTCTGTGAGATGAATTAACAGAACACAGAGCAGTTTCTCAGAAAGCTTCTTTCCAGTTTTGAACAGAAGATATTTCCTTTTTCACCATAGCCCTCTATGGGCTTCCAAATATCCCTTTGCCAATTCCACAAGAACAGAATTAGCGAAAAGCTTCTTGAAGGGAAAGATGTAACTCTGTGAGATGAATTAACAGAACACAGAGCAGTTTCTCAGAAAGCTTCTTTCCAGTTTTGAACGGAAGAAATTTCCTTTTTCACCATAGCCCTCTATGGGCTTCCAAATATCCCTTTGCCAATTCCACAAGAACAGCCTTAGCGAAAGGCTCCTTGAAGGGAAAGATGTAACTCTGTGAGATGAATTCACAGAACACAGAGCAGTTTCTCAGAAAGCTAGTTTCCAGTTTTGAACGGAAGATATTTCCTTTTTCACCATAGCCCTCTAAGGGCTTCCAAATATCCCTTTGCCAATTCCACAAGAACAGACTTAGCGAAAGGCTTCTTGAAGGGAAAGATGTAACCCTGTGAGATGAATTCACAGAACACAGAGCAGTTTCTCAGAAGGCTTCTTTCCAGTTTTCAAGGGAAGATATTTCCTTTTTCACCATAGCCCTCCATGGGCTTCCTAATATCCCATTTCCAATTCCACAAGAACAGCCTTAGCGTAAGGCTTCTTGAAGGGAAAGATGTAACTCTGTGAGATGAATTAACAGAACACAGAGCAGTTTCTCAGAAAGCTTCTTTCCAATTTTGAACGGAAGATATTTCCTTTTTCACCATAGCCCTCTATGGGCTTCCAAATATCCCTTTGCCAATTCCACAAGAACAGCCTTAGCGAAAGGCTTCTTGAAGGGAAAGATGTAACTCTGTGAGATGAATTAACAGAACACAGAGCAGTTTCTCAGGAAGCTTCTTTCCAGTTTTGAACGGAAGATATTTCCTTTTTCACCATAACCCTCTATGGGCTTCAAAATATCCCATCTCCAATTCCACAAGAACAGACTTAGAGAAAGGCTTCTTGAAGGGAAAGATGTATCTCTGTGAGATAAATTAACAGAACACAGAGCAGTTTCTCAGAAAGCTTGTTTCCAGTTTTGAACGGAAGATATTTCCTTTATCACCATAGCCCTCTATGGGATCCCAAATATCACTTTGCCAATTCCACATGAACAGCCTTAGGGAAAGGCTTCTTGAAGGGAAAGATGTATCTCTGTGAGGTGAATTAACAGAACACAGAGCAGATTCTCTGAAAGCTTCTTTCCAGTTTTGAACGGAAGATATTTCCTTTTTCACCATAGCCCTCTATGGGCTTCCAAATATCCCTTTGCCAATTCCACAGGAACAGCCTTAGCGAAAGGCTTCTTGAAGGGAGAGATGTAACTCTGTGAGATGAATTAACAGAACACAGAGCAGTTTCTCAGAAAGCTTGTTTCCAGTTTTAAACGGAAGATATTTCCTTTTTCACCATAGCCCTCTATGGGCTTCCAAATATCCCTTTGCCAATTCCACATGAACAGCCTTAGCGAAAGGCTTCTTGAAGGGAAAGATGTAACTCTGTGAGATGAATTAACAGAACACAGAGCAGTTTCTCAGAAAGCTTCTATCCATTTTCGAAAGGAAGATATTTCCTTTTTCACCATAGCCCTCTATGGGCTTCCAAATATCCCTTTTCCAATTCCAAAAGAACAGCCTTAGCGAAAGGCTTCTTGAAGAGAAAGATGTAACTCTTTGAGATGAATTAACAGAACACAGAGCAGTTTCTCAGAAAGCTTGTTTCCAATTTTGGATGGAAGTTATTTCCTTTTTCACCATAGCCCTCTAAGGGCTTCCAAATATCCCTTTGCGAATTACACAAGAACAGCCTTAGCGAAAGGCTCCTTGAAGGGAAAGATGTAACTCTGTGAGATGAATTCACAGAACACAGAGCAGTTTCTCAGAAAGCTTCTTTCCAGTTTTGAACGGAAGATATTTCCTTTTTCACCATAGCCCTCTATGGGCTTCCAAGTATCCCTTTGCCAATTCCACAAGAACAGCCTTAGCGAAAGGCTTCTTGAAGGGAAAGATGTAACTCTGTGAGATGAATTAACAGAACACAGAGCAGTTTCTCAGAAAGCTTCTTTCCAGTTCTGAACGGAAGATATTTCCTTTTTCACCATAGCCCTCTATGGGCTTCCAAATATCCCTTTTCCAATTCCACAAGAACAGCCTTAGCTAAAGGCTTCTTGAAGGGAAAGATGTAACTCTATGAAATGAATTCAGAGAACACAGAGCAGTTTCTCAGAAAGCTTCTTTCCAGTTTTGAACGGAAGATATTTCCTTTTTCACCATAGCCCTCTATGGGCTTCCAAATATCCCTTTGCCCATTCCACAAGAACAGCCTTAGCGAAAGGCTTCTTGAAGGGAAAGATGTAACCCTGTGAGATGAATTCACAGAACACAGAGCAGTTTCTCAGAAAGCATCTTTCCAGTTTTGAACGGAACATATTTCCTTTTTCACCATAGCCCTCTACGGGCTTCCAAATATCCCTTTGCCAATTCCACAAGAACAGCCTCAGCGAAAGGCTTCTTGAAGGGAAAGATGTAACTCTGTGAGATGAATTCACAGAACACAGAGCAGTTTCTCAGAAAGCTTCTTTCCAGTTTTGAACGGAAGATATTTCCTTTTTCACCATAGCCCTCTATGGGCTTCCAAATATCCCTTTGTCAATTCCACAAGAACAGCCTTACCGAAAGGCTTCTTGAAGGGAAAGATGTAAATCTGTGAGATGAATTAACAGAACACAGAGCAGTTTCTCAAAAAGCTTCTTTCCAGTTTTGAACGGAAGATATTTCCTTTTTCACCATAGCCCTCTATGGGCTTCCAAATATCCCTTTACCAATTCCACAAGAACAGCCTTAGCGAAAGGCTTCTTGAAGGGAAAGATGTAACTGTGTGAGATGAATTCACAGAACACAGCGCAGTTTCTCAGAAAGCTTCTTTCTAGTTTTGAACGGAAAATATTTCCTTTTTCACATAGCCCTCTATGGGCTTCCAAATATCCCTTTGCCAATTCCACAAGAACAGCCTTAGCGAAAGGCTTCTTGAAGGGAAAGGTGTAACTCTGTGAGATGAATTAACAGAATACAGAGCAGTTTCTCAGAAAGATTCTTTCCAGTTTTGAACGGAAGATATTTCCTTTTTCACCATAGCCCTCTGTGGGCTTCCAAATATCCCTTTGCCAATTCCACAAGAACAGCCTTAGCGAAAGACTTGTTAAAGGGAAAGATGTAACTCTGTGAGATGAATTCACAGAACACAGAGCAGTTTCTCAGAAAGCTTCTTTCCAGTTTTGAACGGAAGATATTTCCTTTTTCACCATAGCACTCTATGGGCTTCCAAATATCCCTTTGCCAATTCCACAAGAACAGCCTTAGCGAAAGGCTTCTTGAAGGGAAAGATGTAACTCTGTGAGATGAATTCACAGAACACAGAGCAGTTTCTCAGAAAGCTAGTTTCCAGTTTTGAACGGAAGATATTCCTTTTTCACCATAGCCCTCTATGGGCTTCCATATATCCCTTTGCCAATTCCACAAGAACAAACTTAGCGAAAGGCTTCTTGAAGGGAAAGATGGAACTCTGTGAGATGAATTCACAGAACACAGAGAAGTTTCTCAGAAAGCTTCTTTCCAGTTTTGAACGGAAGATATTTCCTTTTTCACCATAGCCCTCTATGGGCTTCCAAATATCCTATTTCCAATTCCACAAGAACAGCCTTAGCGAAAGGCTTCTTGAAGGGAAAGATGTAACTCTGTGAGATGAATTAACAGAACACAGAGCCGTTTCTCAGAAAGCTTCTTTCCAGTTTTGAACGGAAGATATTTCCTTTTTCACCATAACACTCTATGGGCTTCCAAATATCCCTTTTCCAATTCCACAAGAACAGCCTTAGCGAAAGGCTTCTTGAAGGGAAAGATATAACTCTGTGAGATGAATTAACAGAACACAGAGCAGTTTCTCAGAAAGCTTCTTTCCAGTTTTGAACGGAAGATATTTCCTTTTTCACCATAGCCCTCTATGGGCTTCCAAATATCCCTTTCCAATTCCACAAGAACAGCCTTAGCGAAAGGCTTCTTGAAGGGAAAGATGTAAATCTGTGAGATGAATTAACAGAACACAGAGCAGTTTCTCAGAAAGTTTCTTTCCAGTTTTCAACGGAAGATATTTCCTTTTTCACCATAGCCCTCTATGGGCTTCCAAATATCCCTTTTCAAATTCCACAAGAACAGCCTTAGCGAAAGGCTTCCTGAAGGGAAAGATGTAACTCTGTGAGATGAATTAACAGAACACAGAGCAGTTTCTCAGGAAGCTTCTTTCCAGTTTTGAACGGAAGATATTTCCTTTTTCACCATAGCCCTCTATGGGCTTCCAAATATCCCTTTGCCAATTCCACAAGATCAGCCTTAGCGAAAGACTTGTTGAAGGGAAAGATGTAACTCTGTGAGATGAATTCACAGAACACAGAGCAGTTTCTCAGAAAGCTTCTTTCCAGTTTTGAACGGAAGATATTTCCTTTTTCACCATAGCCCTCTATGGGCTTCCAAATATCCCTTTGCCAATTCCACAAGAACAGCCTTAGCGAAAGGCTTCTTGAAGGGAAAGATGTAAATCTCTGAGATGAATTAACAGAACACAGAGCAGTTTCTCAGAAAGCTTCTTTCCAGTTTGGAACGGAAGATATTTCCTTTTTCACCATAGCCCTCTATGGGCTTCCAAATATCCCTTTTCCAATTCCACAAGAACAGCCTTAGCGAAAGGCTTATTGAAGGGAAAGATGTAACTCTGTGAGATGAATTAACAGAACACAGAGCAGTTTCTCAGAAAGCTTCTTTCCAGTTTAGAACGGAAGATATTTCCTTTTTCACCATAGCCCTCTATTGGCTTCCAAATATCCCTTTGCCAATTCAACAAGAACAGCCTTAGCGAAAGACTTTTAAAGGGAAAGATGTAACTCTGTTAGGTGAATTCACAGAACACAGAGCAGTTTCTCAGAAAGCTTCTTTCCAGTTTTGAACACAAGATATTTCCTTTTTCACCATAGTCCTCTATGGGCTTCCAAATATCCCTTTGCCAATTCCACAAGAACAGCCTTAGCGAAAGGCTTCTTGAAGGGAAAGATGTAACTCTGTGAGATGAATTCACAGAACACAGAGCAGTTTCTCAGAAAGCTTCTTTCCAGTTTTGAACGGAGGATATTTCCTTTTTCACCATAGCCCTCTACGGGCTTCCAAATATCCTTTTGCCAATTCCACCAGAACAGCGTTAGCGAAAGGCTTCTTGAAGGGAAAGATGTAACTCTGTGAGATGAATTAACAGAACACAGAGCAGTTTCTCAGAAAGCTTCTTTCCAGTTTTGAACGGAAGATATTTCCTTTTTCACCATAGCCCTCTATGGGCTTCCAAATATCCCTTTACCAATTCCACAAGAACAGCCTTAGCGAAAGGCTTCTTGAAGGGAAAGATGTAACTGTGTGAGATGAATTCACAGAACACAGCGCAGTTTCTCAGAAAGCTTCTTTCTAGTTTTGAACGGAAAATATTTCCTTTTTCACATAGCCCTCTATGGGCTTCCAAATATCCCTTTGCCAATTCCACAAGAACAGCCTTAGCGAAAGGCTTCTTGAAGGGAAAGGTGTAACTCTGTGAGATGAATTAACAGAATACAGAGCAGTTTCTCAGAAAGATTCTTTCCAGTTTTGAACGGAAGATATTTCCTTTTTCACCATAGCCCTCTGTGGGCTTCCAAATATCCCTTTGCCAATTCCACAAGAACAGCCTTAGCGAAAGACTTGTTAAAGGGAAAGATGTAACTCTGTGAGATGAATTCACAGAACACAGAGCAGTTTCTCAGAAAGCTTCTTTCCAGTTTTGAACGGAAGATATTTCCTTTTTCACCATAGCACTCTATGGGCTTCCAAATATCCCTTTGCCAATTCCACAAGAACAGCCTTAGCGAAAGGCTTCTTGAAGGGAAAGATGTAACTCTGTGAGATGAATTCACAGAACACAGAGCAGTTTCTCAGAAAGCTAGTTTCCAGTTTTGAACGGAAGATATTCCTTTTTCACCATAGCCCTCTATGGGCTTCCATATATCCCTTTGCCAATTCCACAAGAACAAACTTAGCGAAAGGCTTCTTGAAGGGAAAGATGGAACTCTGTGAGATGAATTCACAGAACACAGAGAAGTTTCTCAGAAAGCTTCTTTCCAGTTTTGAACGGAAGATATTTCCTTTTTCACCATAGCCCTCTATGGGCTTCCAAATATCCTATTTCCAATTCCACAAGAACAGCCTTAGCGAAAGGCTTCTTGAAGGGAAATATGTAACTCTGTGAGATGAATTAACAGAACACAGAGCCGTTTCTCAGAAAGCTTCTTTCCAGTTTTGAACGGAAGATATTTCCTTTTTCACCATAACCCTCTATGGGCTTCCAAATATCCCTTTTCCAATTCCACAAGAACAGCCTTAGCGAAAGGCTTCTTGAAGGGAAAGATATAACTCTGTGAGATGAATTAACAGAACACAGAGCAGTTTCTCAGAAAGCTTCTTTCCAGTTTTGAACGGAAGATATTTCCTTTTTCACCATAGCCCTCTATGGGCTTCCAAATATCCCTTTGCCAATTCCACAAGAACAGCCTTAGCGAAAGGCTTCTTGAAGGGAAAGATGTAAATCTGTGAGATGAATTAACAGAACACAGAGCAGTTTCTCAGAAAGTTTCTTTCCAGTTTTCAACGGAAGATATTTCCTTTTTCACCATAGCCCTCTATGGGCTTCCAAATATCCCTTTTCAAATTCCACAAGAACAGCCTTAGCGAAAGGCTTCCTGAAGGGAAAGATGTAACTCTGTGAGATGAATTAACAGAACACAGAGCAGTTTCTCAGGAAGCTTCTTTCCAGTTTTGAACGGAAGATATTTCCTTTTTCACCATAGCCCTCTAAGGGCTTCCAAATATCCCTTTGCCAATTCCACAAGATCAGCCTTAGCGAAAGACTTGTTGAAGGGAAAGATGTAACTCTGTGAGATGAATTCACAGAACACAGAGCAGTTTCTCAGAAAGCTTCTTTCCAGTTTTGAACGGAAGATATTTCCTTTTTCACCATAGCCCTCTATGGGCTTCCAAATATCCCTTTGCCAATTCCACAAGAACAGCCTTAGCGAAAGGCTTCTTGAAGGGAAAGATGTAAATCTCTGAGATGAATTAACAGAACACAGAGCAGTTTCTCAGAAAGCTTCTTTCCAGTTTGGAACGGAAGATATTTCCTTTTTCACCATAGCCCTCTATGGGCTTCCAAATATCCCTTTTCCAATTCCACAAGAACAGCCTTAGCGAAAGGCTTATTGAAGGGAAAGATGTAACTCTGTGAGATGAATTAACAGAACACAGAGCAGTTTCTCAGAAAGCTTCTTTCCAGTTTAGAACGGAAGATATTTCCTTTTTCACCATAGCCCTCTATTGGCTTCCAAATATCCCTTTGCCAATTCAACAAGAACAGCCTTAGCGAAAGACTTTTAAAGGGAAAGATGTAACTCTGTTAGGTGAATTCACAGAACACAGAGCAGTTTCTCAGAAAGCTTCTTTCCAGTTTTGAACACAAGATATTTCCTTTTTCACCATAGTCCTCTATGGGCTTCCAAATATCCCTTTGCCAATTCCACAAGAACAGCCTTAGCGAAAGGCTTCTTGAAGGGAAAGATGTAACTCTGTGAGATGAATTCACAGAACACAGAGCAGTTTCTCAGAAAGCTTCTTTCCAGTTTTGAACGGAGGATATTTCCTTTTTCACCATAGCCCTCTACGGGCTTCCAAATATCCTTTTGCCAATTCCACCAGAACAGCGTTAGCGAAAGGCTTCTTGAAGGGAAAGATGTAACTCTGTGAGATGAATTAACAGAACACAGAGCAGTTTCTCAGAAAGCTTCTTTCCAGTTTTGAACGGAAGATATTTCCTTTTTCACCATAGCCCTCTATGGGCTTCCAAATATCCCTTTACCAATTCCACAAGAACAGCCTTAGCGAAAGGCTTCTTGAAGGGAAAGATGTAACTGTGTGAGATGAATTCACAGAACACAGCGCAGTTTCTCAGAAAGCTTCTTTCTAGTTTTGAACGGAAAATATTTCCTTTTTCACATAGCCCTCTATGGGCTTCCAAATATCCCTTTGCCAATTCCACAAGAACAGCCTTAGCGAAAGGCTTCTTGAAGGGAAAGATGTAACTCTTTGAGATGAATTAACAGAACACAGAGCAGTTTCTCAGAAAGATTCTTTCCAGTTTTGAACGGAAGATATTTCCTTTTTCACCATAGCCCTCTGTGGGCTTCCAAATATCCCTTTGCCAATTCCACAAGAACAGCCTTAGCGAAAGACTTGTTAAAGGGAAAGATGTAACTCTGTGAGATGAATTCACAGAACACAGAGCAGTTTCTCAGAAAGCTTCTTTCCAGTTTTGAACGGAAGATATTTCCTTTTTCACCATAGCACTCTATGGGCTTCCAAATATCCCTTTGCCAATTCCACAAGAACAGCCTTAGCGAAAGGCTTCTTGAAGGGAAAGATGTAACTCTGTGAGATGAATTAACAGAACACAGAGCAGTTTCTCAGAAAGCTTCTTTCCAGTTTTGAACGGAAGATATTTCCTTTTTCACCATAGCCCTCTATGGGCTTCCAAATATCCCTTTGCCAATTCCACAAGAACAGCCTTAGCGAAAGGCTTCTTGAAGGGAAAGATGTAAATCTGTGAGATGAATTAACAGAACACAGAGCAGTTTCTCAGAAAGCTTCTTTCCAGTTTTCAACGGAAGATATTTCCTTTTTCACCATAGCCCTCTATGGGCTTCCAAATATCCCTTTTCAAATTCCACAAGAACAGCCTTAGCGAAAGGCTTCCTGAAGGGAAAGATGTAACTCTGTGAGATGAATTAACAGAACACAGAGCAGTTTCTCAGGAAGCTTCTTTCCAGTTTTGAACGGAAGATATTTCCTTTTTCACCATAGCCCTCTATGGGCTTCCAAATATCCCTTTGCCAATTGCACAAGATCAGCCTTAGCGAAAGACTTGTTGAAGGGAAAGATGTAACTCTGTGAGATGAATTCACAGAACACAGAGCAGTTTCTCAGAAAGCTTCTTTCCAGTTTTGAACGGAAGATATTTCCTTTTTCACCATAGCCCTCTATGGGCTTCCAAATATCCCTTTGCCAATTCCACAAGAACAGCCTTAGCGAAAGGCTTCTTGAAGGGAAAGATGTAAATCTCTGAGATGAATTAACAGAACACAGAGCAGTTTCTCAGAAAGCTTCTTTCCAGTTATGAACGGAAGATATTTCCTTTTTCACCATAGCCCTCTATGGGCTTCCAAATATCCCTTTGCCCATTCCACAAGAACAGTCTTAGCGAAAGGCTTCTTGAAGGGAAAGATGTAACTCTGTGAGATGAATTCACAGAACACAGAGCAGTTTCTCAGAAAGCATCTTTCCAGTTTTGAATGGAACATATTTCCTTTTTCACCATAGCCCTCTATGGGCTTCCAAATATCCCTTTCCCAATTCCACAAGAACAGCCTTAGCGAAAGGCTTCTTGAAGGGAAAGATGTAACTCTGTGAGATGAATTCACAGAACACAGAGCAGTTTCTCAGAAAGCTTCTTTCCAGTTTTGAACGGAAGATATTTCCTTTTTCACCATAGCCCTCTATGGGCTTCCAAATATCCCTTTGCCCATTCCACAAGAACAGCCTTAGCGAAAGGCTTCTTGAAGGGAAAGATGTAACTCTGTGAGATGAATTCACAGAACACAGAGCAGTTTCTCAGAAAGCTTCTTTCCAGTTTTGAACGGAAGATATTTCCTTTTTCACCATAGCCCTCTATGGGCTTCCAAATATCCCTTTTCCAATTCCACAAGAACAGCCTTAGCGAAAGGCTTCTTGAAGGGAAAGCTGTAGCTCTGTGAGATGAATTCACAGAACACAGAGCAGTTTCTCAGAAAGCTTGTTTCCAGTTTTGAACGGAAGATATTTCCTTTTTCACCATAGCCCTCTATGGGCTTCCAAATATCCCTTTGCCCATTCCACAAGAACAGCCTTAGCGAAAGGCTTCTTGAAGGGAAAGATGTAACTCTGTGAGATGAATAAAAAGAACACAGAGCCGTTTCTGAGAAAGCTTCTTTCCAGTTTTGAACGGAAGATATTTCCTTTTTCACCATAGCCCTCTATGGGCTTCCAAATATCCCTTTTCCAATTCCACAAGAACAGCCTTAGCGAAAGGCTTCTTGAAGGGAAAGATGTAACTCTGTGAGCTGAATTAACAGAACACAGAGCAGTTTCTCAGAAAGCTTCTTTCCAGTTTTGAACGGAAGATATTTCCTTTTTCACCACAGCCCTCTATGGGCTTCCAAATATCCCTTTGCCAATTCCTCAAGAACAGCCTTAGCGAAAGGCTTCTTGAAGGGAAAGATGTAACTCTGTGAGATGAATTCACAGAACACACAGGAGTTTCTCAGAAAGCTTGTTTCCAGTTTTGAACGGAAGATATTTCCTTTTTCACCATAGCCCTCTATAGGATCCCAAATATCACTTTGCCAATTCCACATGAACAGTCTTAGGGAAAGGCTTCTTGAAGGGAAAGATGTATCTCTGTGAGGTGAATTAACAGAACACAGAGCAGATTCTCTGAAAGCTTCTTTCCAGTTTTGAACGGAAGATATTTCCTTTTTCACCATAGCCATCTATGGGCTTCCAAATATCCCTTTGCCAATTCCACAAGAACAGCCTTAGGGAAAGGCTTCTTGAAGGGAGAGATGTAACTCTGTGAGATGAATTAACAGAACACAGAGCAGTTTCTCAGAAAGCTTGTTTCCAGTTTTAAACGGAAGATATTTCCTTTTTCACCATAGCCCTCTATGGGCTTCCAAATATCCCTTTGCCAATTCCACAAGAACAGCCTTAGCGAAAGGCTTCTTGAAGGGAAAGATGTAACTCTGTGAGATGAATTAACAGAACACAGAGCAGTTTCTCAGAAAGCTTCTTTCCAGTTCTGAACGGAAGATATTTCCTTTTTCACCATAGCCCTCTATGGGCTTCCAAATATCCCTTTGCCAATTCCACAAGAACAGCCTTAGCGAAAGGCTTCTTGAAGGGAAAGATGTAAATCTGTGAGATGAATTAACAGAACACAGAGCAGTTTCTCAGAAAGCTTCTTTCCAGTTTTCAACGGAAGATATTTCCTTTTTCACCATAGCCCTCTATGGGCTTCCAAATATCCCTTTTCAAATTCCACAAGAACAGCCTTAGCGAAAGGCTTCCTGAAGGGAAAGATGTAACTCTGTGAGATGAATTAACAGAACACAGAGCAGTTTCTCAGGAAGCTTCTTTCCAGTTTTGAACGGAAGATATTTCCTTTTTCACTATAGCCCTCTATGGGCTTCCAAATATCCCTTTGCCAATTGCACAAGATCAGCCTTAGCGAAAGACTTGTTGAAGGGAAAGATGTAACTCTGTGAGATGAATTCACAGAACACAGAGCAGTTTCTCAGAAAGCTTCTTTCCAGTTTTGAACGGAAGATATTTCCTTTTTCACCATAGCCCTCTATGGGCTTCCAAATATCCCTTTGCCAATTCCACAAGAACAGCCTTAGCGAAAGGCTTCTTGAAGGGAAAGATGTAAATCTCTGAGATGAATTAACAGAACACAGAGCAGTTTCTCAGAAAGCTTCTTTCCAGTTATGAACGGAAGATATTTCCTTTTTCACCATAGCCCTCTATGGGCTTCCAAATATCCCTTTGCCCATTCCACAAGAACAGTCTTAGCGAAAGGCTTCTTGAAGGGAAAGATGTAACTCTGTGAGATGAATTAACAGAACACAGAGCAGTTTCTCAGAAAGATTCTTTCCAGTTTTGAACGGAAGATATTTCCTTTTTCACCATAGCCCTCTATGGGCTTCCAAATATCCCTTTGCCAATTCCACAAGAACAGGCTTAGCGAAAGGCTTCTTGAAGGGAAAGATGTAACTCTGTGAGATGAATTAGCAGAACACAGAGCAGTTTCTCAGAAAGCTTCCTTCCAGTTTTGAACGGAAGATATTTCCTTTTTCACTATAGCCCTCTATGGGCTTCCAAATATCCCTTTGCCAATTCCACAAGAACAGCCTTACCGAAAGGCTTCTTGAAGGGAAAGATATAACTCTGTTGGATGAATTAACAGAACACAGAGCAGTTTCTCAGAAAGCTTCTTTCCAGTTTTGAAGGAAAGATATTTCCTTTTTCACCATAGCCCTCAACGGGCTTCCAAATATCCCTTTCCCAATTCCACAAGAACAGCCTTAGCGAAAGGCTTCTTGAAGGCAAAGATGTAACTCTTTGAGATGAATTAACAGAACACAGAGTAGTTTCTCAGAAAGCTTGTTTCCAGTTTTGAACGGAAGATATTTCCTTTTTCACCATAGCCCTCCATGGGCTTCCAAATATCCCTTTGCCAATTCCACAAGAGCAGCCTGAGCGAAAGGCTTCTTGAAGGGAAAGATGTAACTCTGTGAGCTGAATTAACAGAACACAGAGCAGTTTCTCAGAAAGCTTCTTTCCAGTTTTGAACGGAAGATATTTCCTTTTTCACCACAGCCCTCTATGGGCTTCCAAATATCCCTTTGCCAATTCCTCAAGAACAGCCTTAGCGAAAGGCTTCTTGAAGGGAAAGATGTAACTCTGTGAGATGAATTCACAGAACACACAGGAGTTTCTCAGAAAGCTTCTTTCCAGTTTTGAACGGAAGATATTTCCTTTTTCACCATAGCCCTCTATGGGCTTCCAAATATCACTTTCCCAATTCCACAAGAACAGCCTTAGCGAAAGGCTTCTTGAAGGGAAAGATGTAATTCTGTGAGATGAATTCACAGAACACAGAGCAGTTTCTCAGAAAGCTTCTTTCCAGTTTTGAACGGAAGATATTTCCTTTTTCACCATAGCCCTCTATGGGCTTCCAAATATCCCGTTGCCAATTCCACAAGAACAGCCTTAGCGAAGGGCCTCTTGATGGGAAAGATGTAACTCTGTGAGCTGAATTAACAGAACACAGAGTAGTTTCTCAGAAAGCTTGTTTCCAGTTTTGAACGGAAGATATTTCCTTTTTCACCATAGCCCTCCATGGGCTTCCAAATATTCCTTTGCCAATTCCACAAGAGCAGCCTGAGCAAAAGGCTTCTTGAAGGGAAAGATGTAACTCTGTGAGGTGAATTAACAGAACACAGAGCAGTTTCTCAGAAAGCTTCTTTCCAGTTTTAAACGGAAGATATTTCCTTTATCACCATAGCCCTCTATGGGCTTCCAAATATCCCTTTGCCAATTCCACAAGAACAGACTTAGCGAAAGGCTTCTTGAAGGGAAAGATGTAACTCTGTGAGATGAATTAACAGAACACAGAGCAGTTTCTCAGAAATCTTCTTTCCAGTTTTGAACGGAAGATGTTTCCTTTTTCACCATAGCCCTCTATGGGCTTCCAAATATCCCTTTGCCAATTCCATAAGAACAGCCTTAGCGAAAGGCTTCTTGAAGGGAAAGATGTAACTCTGTGAGATGAATTAACAGAACACAGAGCAGTTTCTCAGAAAGCTTCTTTCCAGTTTTGAACGGAAGATATTTCCTTTTTCACCATAACCCTCTATGGGCTTCCAAATATCCCATCTCCAATTCCACAAGAACAGCCTTAGCGAAAGGCTTCTTGAAGGGAAAGATGTATCTCTGTGAGATAAATTAACAGAACACAGAGCAGTTTCTCAGAAAGCTTGTTTCCAGTTTTGAACGGAAGATATTTCCTTTTTCACCATAGCCCTCTATAGGATCCCAAATATCACTTTGCCAATTCCACATGAACAGCCTTAGGGAAAGGCTTCTTGAAGGGAAAGATGTATCTCTGTGAGGTGAATTAACAGAACACAGAGCAGATTCTCTGAAAGCTTCTTTCCAGTTTTGAACGGAAGATATTTCCTTTTTCACCATAGCCATCTATGGGCTTCCAAATATCCCTTTGCGAATTCCACAAGAACAGCCTTAGGGAAAGGCTTCTTGAAGGGAGAGATGTAACTCTGTGAGATGAATTAACAGAACACAGAGCAGTTTCTCAGAAAGCTTGTTTCCAGTTTTAAACGGAAGATATTTCCTTTTTCACCATAGCCCTCTATGGGCTTCCAAATATCCCTTTGCCAATTCCACAAGAACAGCCTTAGCGAAAGGCTTCTTGAAGGGAAAGATGTAACTCTGTGAGATGAATTAACAGAACACAGAGCAGTTTCTCAGAAAGCTTCTTTCCACTTCTGAGCGGAAGATATTTCCTTTTTCACCATAGCCCTCTATGGGCTTCCAAATATCCCTTTTCCAATTCCACAAGAACAGCCTTAGCGAAAGGCTTCTTGAAGGTAAAGATTTAACTCTATGAAATAAATTCAGAGAACACAGAGCAGTTTCTCAGAAAGCTTCTTTCCAGTTTTGAACGGAAGATATTTCCGTTTTCACCATAGCCCTCTATGGGCTTCCAAATATCCCTTTGCCAATTCCACAAGAACAGCCTTAGCGAAAGGCTTCTTGAAGGGAAAGATGTAACTCTGTGAGATGAATTCACAGAACACAGAGCAGTTTCTCAGAAAGCTTCTTTCCAGTTTTGAACGGAAGATATTTCCTTTTTCACCATAGCCCTCTATGGGCTTCCAAATATCCCTTTGCCAATTCCACAAGAACAGCCTTAGCGAAAGGCTTCTTGAAGGGAAAGATGTAAATCTGTGAGATGAATTAACAGAACACAGAGCAGCTTCTCAGAAAGCTTCTTTCCAGTTTTGAACGGAAGATATTTCCTTTTTCACCATAGCCCTCTATGGGCTTCCAAATATCCCTTTGCCAATTCCACAAGAACAGCCTTAGCGAAAGGCTTCTTGAAGGGAAAGTTGTAACTCTGTGAGATGAATTAACAGATCACAGAGCAGTTTCTCAGAAAGCTTCTTTCCAGTTTTGAACGGAAGATATTTCCTTTTTCACCATAGCCCTCTATAGGCTTCCAAATATCCCGTTGCCAATTCCACAAGAACAGCCTTAGCGAAGGGCCTCTTGATGGGAAAGATGTAACTCTGTGAGCTGAATTAACAGAACACAGAGTAGTTTCTCAGAAAGCTTGTTTCCAGTTTTGAACGGAAGATATTTCCTTTTTCACCATAGCCCTCCATGGGCTTCCAAATATTCCTTTGCCAATTCCACAAGAGTAGCCTGAGCAAAAGGCTTCTTGAAGGGAAAGATGTAACTCTGTGAGGTGAATTAACAGAACACAGAGCAGTTTCTCAGAAAGCTTCTTTCCAGTTTTAAACGGAAGATATTTCCTTTATCACCATAGCCCTCTATGGGCTTCCAAATATCCCTTTGCCAATTCCACAAGAACAGACTTAGCGAAAGGCTTCTTGAAGGGAAAGATGTAACTCTGTGAGATGAATTAACAGAACACAGAGCAGTTTCTCAGAAATCTTCTTTCCAGTTTTGAACGGAAGATGTTTCCTTTTTCACCATAGCCCTCTATGGGCTTCCAAATATCCCTTTGCCAATTCCATAAGAACAGCCTTAGCGAAAGGATTCTGGAAGGGAAAGATGTAACTCTGTGAGATGAATTAACAGAACACAGAGCAGTTTCTCAGAAAGCTTCTTTCCAGTTTTGAACGGAAGATATTTCCTTTTTCACCATAACCCTCTATGGGCTTCCAAATATCCCATCTCCAATTCCACAAGAACAGCCTTAGCGAAAGGCTTCTTGAAGGGAAAGATGTATCTCTGTGAGATAAATTAACAGAACACAGAGCAGTTTCTCAGAAAGCTTGTTTCCAGTTTTGAACGGAAGATATTTCCTTTTTCACCATAGCCCTCTATAGGATCCCAAATATCACTTTGCCAATTCCACATGAACAGCCTTAGGGAAAGGCTTCTTGAAGGGAAAGATGTATCTCTGTGAGGTGAATTAACAGAACACAGAGCAGATTCTCTGAAAGCTTCTTTCCAGTTTTGAACGGAAGATATTTCCTTTTTCACCATAGCCATCTATGGGCTTCCAAATATCCCTTTGCCAATTCCACAAGAACAGCCTTAGGGAAAGGCTTCTTGAAGGGAGAGATGTAACTCTGTGAGATGAATTAACAGAACACAGAGCAGTTTCTCAGAAAGCTTCTTTCCAGTTTTGAACGGAAGATATTTCCGTTTTCACCATAGCCCTCTATGGGCTTCCAAATATCCCTTTGCCAATTCCACAAGAACAGCCTTAGCGAAAGGCTTCTTGAAGGGAAAGATGTAACTCTGTGAGATGAATTCACAGAACACAGAGCAGTTTCTCAGAAAGCTTCTTTCCAGTTTTGAACGGAAGATATTTCCTTTTTCACCATAGCCCTCTATGGGCTTCCAAATATCCCTTTGCCAATTCCACAAGAACAGCCTTAGCGAAAGGCTTCTTGAAGGGAAAGACGTAAATCTGTGAGATGAATTAACAGAACACAGAGCAGCTTCTCAGAAAGCTTCTTTCCAGTTTTGAACGGAAGATATTTCCTTTTTCACCATAGCCCTCTATGGGCTTCCAAATATCCCTTTGCCAATTCCACAAGAACAGCCTTAGCGAAAGGCTTCTTGAAGGGAAATATGTAACTCTGTGAGATGAATGAACAGAACACAGAGCAGTTTCTCAGAAAGCTTGTTTCCAGTTTTGAACGGAAGATATTTCCTTTTTCACTATAGCCCTCTATGGGCTTCCAAATATCCCTTTGCGAATTCCACAAGAACAGGCTTAGCGAAAGGCTTCTTGAAGGGAAAGATGTAACTCTGTGAGATGAATTAACAGAACACAGAGCAGTGTCTCAGAAAGCTTCTTTCCGCTTTTGAACGGAAGATATTTCCTTTTTCACCATAGCCTTCTATGGGCTTCCAAATATCCCTTTGCCAATTCCACAAGAACAGCCTTAGCGAAAGGCTTCTTGAAGGGAAAGATGTAACTCTGTGAGATGAATTAACAGAACACAGAGCAATATCTCAGAAAGATTCTTTCGAGTTATGAACGGAAGATATTTCCTTTTTCACCATAGAAATCTATGGGCTTCCAAATATCCCTTTTCCAATTCCACAAGAACAGCCTTAGCGAAAGGCTTCTTGAAGGGAAAGATGTAACTCTGTGAGATGAATTCACAGAACACAGAGCAGTTTCTCAGAAAGTTTGTTTCCAGTTTTGAACGGAAGATATTTCCTTTTTCACCATAGCCCTCTATGGGCTTCCAAATATCCCTTTGCCAATTCCACAAGAACAGCCTTAGCGAAAGGCTTCTTGAAGGGAAAGATGTAACTCTGTGAGATGAATTAACAGAACACAGAGCAGTTTCTCAGAAAGATTCTTTCCAGTTTTGAACGGAAGATATTTCCTTTTTCACCATAGCCCTCTATGGGCTTCCAAATATCCCTTTGCCAATTCCAAAAGAACAGCCTTAGCGAAAGGCTTCTTGAAGGGAAAGATGTAACTCTGTGAGATGAATTAGCAGAACACAGAGCAGTTTCTCAGAAAGCTTCCTTCCAGTTTTGAACGGAAGATATTTCCTTTTTCACCATAGCCCTCTATGGGCTTCCAAATATCCCTTTGCCAATTCCACAAGAACAGCCTTACCGAAAGGCTTCTTGAAGGGAAAGATATAACTCTGTTGGATGAATTAACAGAACACAGAGCAGTTTCTCAGAAAGCTTCTTTCCAGTTTTGAAGGAAAGATATTTCCTTTTTCACCATAGCCCTCAACGGGCTTCCAAATATCCCTTTCCCAATTCCACAAGAACAGCCTTAGCGAAAGGCTTCTTGAAGGCAAAGATGTAACTCTTTGACATGAATTAACAGAACACAGAGTAGTTTCTCAGAAAGCTTGTTTCCAGTTTTGAACGGAAGATATTTCCTTTTTCACCATAGCCCTCCATGGGCTTCCAAATATCCCTTTGCCAATTCCACAAGAGCAGCCTTAGCGAAAGGGTTCTTGAAGGGAAAGATGTAACTCTGTGAGCTGAATTAACAGAACACAGAGCAGTTTCTCAGAAAGCTTCTTTCCAGTTTTGAACGGAAGATATTTCCTTTTTCACCACAGCCCTCTATGGGCTTCCAAATATCCCTTTGCCAATTCCACAAGAACAGCCTTGGCGAAAGGCTTCTTGAAGGGAAAGATGTAACTCTGTGAGATGAATTCACAGAACACAGAGCAGTTTCTCAGAAAGCTTCTTTCCAGTTTTGAACGGAAGATATTTCCTTTTTCACCATAGCCCTCTACGGGCTTCCAAATAAACCTTTGCCAATTCCACAAGAACAGCCTTAGCGAAAGGCTTCTTGAAGGGAAAGATGTAACTCTGTGAGATGAATTAACAGAACACAGAGCAGTTTCTCAGGAAGCTTCTTTCCAGTTTTGAACGGAAGATATTTCCTTTTTCACCATAACCCTCTATGGGCTTCCAAATATCCCATCTCCAATTCCACAAGAACAGACTTAGAGAAAGGCTTCTTGAAGGGAAAGATGTATCTCTGTGAGATAAATTAACAGAACACAGAGCAGTTTCTCAGAAAGCTTGTTTCCAGTTTTGAACGGAAGATATTTCCTTTATCACCATAGCCCTCTATGGGATCCCAAATATCACTTTGCCAATTCCACATGAACAGCCTTAGGGAAAGGCTTCTTGAAGGGAAAGATGTATCTCTGTGAGGTGAATTAACAGAACACAGAGCAGATTCTCTGAAAGCTTCTTTCCAGTTTTGAACGGAAGATATTTCCTTTTTCACCATAGCCCTCTATGGGATTCCAAATATCCCTTTGCCAATTCCACAGGAACAGCCTTAGCGAAAGGCTTCTTGAAGGGAGAGATGTAACTCTGTGAGATGAATTAACAGAACACAGAGCAGTTTCTCAGAAAGCTTGTTTCCAGTTTTAAACGGAAGATATTTCCTTTTTCACCATAGCCCTCTATGGGCTTCCAAATATCCCTTTGCCAATTCCACAAGAACAGCCTTAGCGAAAGGCTTCTTGAAGGGAAAGATGTAACTCTGTGAGATGAATTAACAGAACACAGAGCAGTTTCTCAGAAAGCTTCTATCCATTTTCGAAAGGAAGATATTTCCTTTTTCACCATAGCCCTCTATGGGCTTCCAAATATCCCTTTTCCAATTCCAAAAGAACAGCCTTAGCGAAAGGCTTCTTGAAGAGAAAGATGTAACTCTTTGAGATGAATTAACAGAACACAGAGCAGTTTCTCAGAAAGCTTGTTTCCAATATTGGACGGAAGTTATTTCCTTTTTCACCATAGCCCTCTAAGGGCTTCCAAATATCCCTTTGCGAATTACACAAGAACAGCCTTAGCGAAAGGCTCCTTGAAGGGAAAGATGTAACTCTGTGAGATGAATTAACAGAACACAGAGCAGTTTCTCAGAAAGCTTCTTTCCAGTTTTGAACGGAAGATATTTCCTTTTTCACCATAGCCCTCTATGGGCTTCCAAATATCCCTTTGCCAATTCCACAAGAACAGCCTTAGCGAAAGGCTTCTTGAAGGGAAAGATGTAACTCTGTGAGATGAATTAACAGAACACAGAGCAGTTTCTCAGAAAGCTTCTTTCCGGTTCTGAACGGAAGATATTTCCTTTTTCACCATAGCCCTCTATGGGCTTCCAAATATCCCTTTTCCAATTCCACAAGAACAGCCTTAGCTAAAGGCTTCTTGAAGGGAAAGATGTAACTCTATGAAATGAATTCAGAGAACACAGAGCAGTTTCTCAGAAAGCTTCTTTCCAGTTTTGAACGGAAGATATTTCCTTTTTCACCATAGCCCTCTATGGGCTTCCAAATATCCCTTTGCCCATTCCACAAGAACAGCCTTAGTGAAAGGCTTCTTGAAGGGAAAGATGTAACCCTGTGAGATGAATTCACAGAACACAGAGCAGTTTCTCAGAAAGCATCTTTCCAGTTTTGAACGGAACATATTTCCTTTTTCACCATAGCCCTCTACGGGCTTCCAAATATCCCTTTGCCAATTCCACAAGAACAGCCTTAGCGAAAGGCTTCTTGAAGGGAAAGATGTAACTCTGTGAGATGAATTCACAGAACACAGAGCAGTTTCTCAGAAAGCTTCTTTCTAGTTTTGAACGGAAGATATTTCCTTTTTCACCATAGTACTCTATGGGCTTCCAAATATCCCTTTGCCAATTCCACAAGAACAGCCTTAGCGAAAGGCATCTTGAAGGGAATGATGTAACTCTGTGAGATGAATTCACAGAACACAGAGGAGTTTCTCAGAAAGCTTCTTTCCAGTATTGAACGGAATATATTTCCTTTTTCATCATAGTCCTCTATGGGCTTCCAAATATCCCTTTTCCAATTCCACAAGAACAGCCTTAGCGAAAGGTTTCTTGAAGGGAAAGATGTAACTCTGTGAGATGAATTAACAGAACACAGAGCAGTTTCTCAGAAAGCTTGTTTCCAGTTTTGAACGGAAGATATTTCCTTTTTCACTATAGCCCTCTATGGGCTTCCAAATATCCCTTTGCCAATTCCACAAGAACAGCCTTAGCGAAAGGCTTCTTGAAGGGAAAGTTGTAACTCTGTGAGATGAATTAACAGATCACAGAGCAGTTTCTCAGAAAGCTTCTTTCCAGTTTTGAACGAAAGATATTTCCTTTTTCACCATAGCCCTCTATGGGCTTCCAAATATCCCTTTGCTAATTCCACAAGAACAGCCTTAGCGAAAGGCTTCTTGAAGGGAAAGATGTAACTCTGTGAGATGAATTAACAGAACACAGAGCAGTTTCTCAGAAAGCTTCTTTCCAGTTTAGAACGGAAGATATTTCCTTTTTCACCATAGCCCTCTATGGGCTTCCAAATATCCCTTTGCCAATCCCACAAGAACAGCCTCAGCGAAAGGCTTCTTGAAGGGAAAGATGTAACTCTGTGAGATGAATTAACAGAACACAGAGCAGTTTCTCAGAAAGCTTCTTTCCAGTTTTGAACGGAAGATATTTCCTTTTTCACCATAGGCCTCTATGGGCTTCCAAATATCCCTTTGCCAATTCCACAAGAACAGCCTTAGCGAAAGGCTTCTTGAAGGGAAAGATGTAACTCTGTGAGATGAATTCACAGAACACAGAGCAGTTTCTCAGAAAGCTTCTTTCTAGTTTTGAACGGAAGATATTTCCTTTTTCACCGTAGCCCTCTATGGGCTTCCAAATATCCCTTTGCCAATTCCACAAGAACAGCCTTAGCGCAAGGCTTCTTGAAGGGAAAGATGTAACTCTGTGAGATGAATTAACAGAACACAGAGCAGTTTCTCAGAAAGCTTCTTTCCAGTTTTAAACCGAAGCTATTTCGTTTTTCACCATAGCCCTCTATGGGCTTCCAAATATCCCTTTGCGAATTCCACAAGAACAGCCTTAGCACAAGGCTTCTTGAAGGGAAAGATGTAACTCTGTGAGATGAATTAACAGAACACAGAGCAGTTTCTCAGAAAGCTTCTTTCCAGTTTTGAACGGAAGATATTTCCTTTTTCACCATAGCCCTCTATGGGCTTCCAAATATCCCTTTGCCAATTCCACAAGAACAGCGTTAGCGAAAGGCACTTGAAGGGAAAGGTGTAACTCTGTGAGACGAATTCACAGAACACAGAGCAGTTTCTCAGAAAGCTTCTTTCCAGTGTTGAACGGAACATATTTCCTTTTTCACCATAGCCCTCCATGGGCTTCCAAATATCCCTTTGCCAATTCCACAAGAACAGCCTTAGCGAAAGGCTTCTTGAAGGGAAAGATGTAACTCTGTGAGATGAATTCACAGAACACAGAGCAGTTTCTCAGAAATCTTCTTTCCAGTTTTGAACGGAAGATGTTTCCTTTTTCACCATAGCCCTCTATGGGCTTCCAAATATCCCTTTGCCAATTCCATAAGAACAGCCTTAGCGAAAGGATTCTGGAAGGGAAAGATGTAACTCTGTGAGATGAATTAACAGAACACAGAGCAGTTTCTCAGAAAGCTTCTTTCCAGTTTTGAACGGAAGATATTTCCTTTTTCACCATAACCCTCTATGGGCTTCCAAATATCCCATCTCCAATTCCACAAGAACAGCCTTAGCGAAAGGCTTCTTGAAGGGAAAGATGTATCTCTGTGAGATAAATTAACAGAACACAGAGCAGTTTCTCAGAAAGCTTGTTTCCAGTTTTGAACGGAAGATATTTCCTTTTTCACCATAGCCCTCTATAGGATCCCAAATATCACTTTGCCAATTCCACATGAACAGCCTTAGGGAAAGGCTTCTTGAAGGGAAAGATGTATCTCTGTGAGGTGAATTAACAGAACACAGAGCAGATTCTCTGAAAGCTTCTTTCCAGTTTTGAACGGAAGATATTTCCTTTTTCATCATAGTCCTCTATGGGCTTCCAAATATCCCTTTTCCAATTCCACAAGAACAGCCTTAGCGAAAGGTTTCTTGAAGGGAAAGATGTAACTCTGTGAGATGAATTAACAGAACACAGAGCAGTTTCTCAGAAAGCTTGTTTCCAGTTTTGAACGGAAGATATTTCCTTTTTCACTATAGCCCTCTATGGGCTTCCAAATATCCCTTTGCCAATTCCACAAGAACAGCCTTAGCGAAAGGCTTCTTGAAGGGAAAGTTGTAACTCTGTGAGATGAATTAACAGATCACAGAGCAGTTTCTCAGAAAGCTTCTTTCCAGTTTTGAACGAAAGATATTTCCTTTTTCACCATAGCCCTCTATGGGCTTCCAAATATCCCTTTGCTAATTCCACAAGAACAGCCTTAGCGAAAGGCTTCTTGAAGGGAAAGATGTAACTCTGTGAGATGAATTAACAGAACACAGAGCAGTTTCTCAGAAAGCTTCTTTCCAGTTTAGAACGGAAGATATTTCCTTTTTCACCATAGCCCTCTATGGGCTTCCAAATATCCCTTTGCCAATCCCACAAGAACAGCCTCAGCGAAAGGCTTCTTGAAGGGAAAGATGTAACTCTGTGAGATGAATTAACAGAACACAGAGCAGTTTCTCAGAAAGCTTCTTTCCAGTTTTGAACGGAAGATATTTCCTTTTTCACCATAGGCCTCTATGGGCTTCCAAATATCCCTTTGCCAATTCCACAAGAACAGCCTTAGCGAAAGGCTTCTTGAAGGGAAAGATGTAACTCTGTGAGATGAATTCACAGAACACAGAGCAGTTTCTCAGAAAGCTTCTTTCTAGTTTTGAACGGAAGATATTTCCTTTTTCACCGTAGCCCTCTATGGGCTTCCAAATATCCCTTTGCCAATTCCACAAGAACAGCCTTAGCGCAAGGCTTCTTGAAGGGAAAGATGTAACTCTGTGAGATGAATTAACAGAACACAGAGCAGTTTCTCAGAAAGCTTCTTTCCAGTTTTAAACCGAAGCTATTTCGTTTTTCACCATAGCCCTCTATGGGCTTCCAAATATCCCTTTGCGAATTCCACAAGAACAGCCTTAGCACAAGGCTTCTTGAAGGGAAAGATGTAACTCTGTGAGATGAATTAACAGAACACAGAGCAGTTTCTCAGAAAGCTTCTTTCCAGTTTTGAACGGAAGATATTTCCTTTTTCACCATAGCCCTCTATGGGCTTCCAAATATCCCTTTGCCAATTCCACAAGAACAGCGTTAGCGAAAGGCACTTGAAGGGAAAGGTGTAACTCTGTGAGACGAATTCACAGAACACAGAGCAGTTTCTCAGAAAGCTTCTTTCCAGTGTTGAACGGAACATATTTCCTTTTTCACCATAGCCCTCCATGGGCTTCCAAATATCCCTTTGCCAATTCCACAAGAACAGCCTTAGCGAAAGGCTTCTTGAAGGGAAAGATGTAACTCTGTGAGATGAATTCACAGAACACAGAGCAGTTTCTCAGAAATCTTCTTTCCAGTTTTGAACGGAAGATGTTTCCTTTTTCACCATAGCCCTCTATGGGCTTCCAAATATCCCTTTGCCAATTCCATAAGAACAGCCTTAGCGAAAGGATTCTGGAAGGGAAAGATGTAACTCTGTGAGATGAATTAACAGAACACAGAGCAGTTTCTCAGAAAGCTTCTTTCCAGTTTTGAACGGAAGATATTTCCTTTTTCACCATAACCCTCTATGGGCTTCCAAATATCCCATCTCCAATTCCACAAGAACAGCCTTAGCGAAAGGCTTCTTGAAGGGAAAGATGTATCTCTGTGAGATAAATTAACAGAACACAGAGCAGTTTCTCAGAAAGCTTGTTTCCAGTTTTGAACGGAAGATATTTCCTTTTTCACCATAGCCCTCTATAGGATCCCAAATATCACTTTGCCAATTCCACATGAACAGCCTTAGGGAAAGGCTTCTTGAAGGGAAAGATGTATCTCTGTGAGGTGAATTAACAGAACACAGAGCAGATTCTCTGAAAGCTTCTTTCCAGTTTTGAACGGAAGATATTTCCTTTTTCACCATAGCCATCTATGGGCTTCCAAATATCCCTTTGCCAATTCCACAAGAACAGCCTTAGGGAAAGGCTTCTTGAAGGGAGAGATGTAACTCTGTGAGATGAATTAACAGAACACAGAGCAGTTTCTCAGAAAGCTTCTTTCCAGTTTTGAACGGAAGATATTTCCGTTTTCACCATAGCCCTCTATGGGCTTCCAAATATCCCTTTGCCAATTCCACAAGAACAGCCTTAGCGAAAGGCTTCTTGAAGGGAAAGATGTAACTCTGTGAGATGAATTCACAGAACACAGAGCAGTTTCTCAGAAAGCTTCTTTCCAGTTTTGAACGGAAGATATTTCCTTTTTCACCATAGCCCTCTATGGGCTTCCAAATATCCCTTTGCCAATTCCACAAGAACAGCCTTAGCGAAAGGCTTCTTGAAGGGAAAGATGTAAATCTGTGAGATGAATTAACAGAACACAGAGCAGCTTCTCAGAAAGCTTCTTTCCAGTTTTGAACGGAAGATATTTCCTTTTTCACCATAGCCCTCTATGGGCTTCCAAATATCCCTTTGCCAATTCCACAAGAACAGCCTTAGCGAAAGGCTTCTTGAAGGGAAATATGTAACTCTGTGAGATGAATGAACAGAACACAGAGCAGTTTCTCAGAAAGCTTGTTTCCAGTTTTGAACGGAAGATATTTCCTTTTTCACTATAGCCCTCTATGGGCTTCCAAATATCCCTTTGCGAATTCCACAAGAACAGGCTTAGCGAAAGGCTTCTTGAAGGGAAAGATGTAACTCTGTGAGATGAATTAACAGAACACAGAGCAGTGTCTCAGAAAGCTTCTTTCCGCTTTTGAACGGAAGATATTTCCTTTTTCACCATAGCCTTCTATGGGCTTCCAAATATCCCTTTGCCAATTCCACAAGAACAGCCTTAGCGAAAGGCTTCTTGAAGGGAAAGATGTAACTCTGTGAGATGAATTAACAGAACACAGAGCAATATCTCAGAAAGATTCTTTCGAGTTATGAACGGAAGATATTTCCTTTTTCACCATAGAAATCTATGGGCTTCCAAATATCCCTTTTCCAATTCCACAAGAACAGCCTTAGCGAAAGGCTTCTTGAAGGGAAAGATGTAACTCTGTGAGATGAATTCACAGAACACAGAGCAGTTTCTCAGAAAGTTTGTTTCCAGTTTTGAACGGAAGATATTTCCTTTTTCACCATAGCCCTCTATGGGCTTCCAAATATCCCTTTGCCAATTCCACAAGAACAGCCTTAGCGAAAGGCTTCTTGAAGGGAAAGATGTAACTCTGTGAGATGAATTAACAGAACACAGAGCAGTTTCTCAGAAAGATTCTTTCCAGTTTTGAACGGAAGATATTTCCTTTTTCACCATAGCCCTCTATGGGCTTCCAAATATCCCTTTGCCAATTCCAAAAGAACAGCCTTAGCGAAAGGCTTCTTGAAGGGAAAGATGTAACTCTGTGAGATGAATTAGCAGAACACAGAGCAGTTTCTCAGAAAGCTTCCTTCCAGTTTTGAACGGAAGATATTTCCTTTTTCACCATAGCCCTCTATGGGCTTCCAAATATCCCTTTGCCAATTCCACAAGAACAGCCTTACCGAAAGGCTTCTTGAAGGGAAAGATATAACTCTGTTGGATGAATTAACAGAACACAGAGCAGTTTCTCAGAAAGCTTCTTTCCAGTTTTGAAGGAAAGATATTTCCTTTTTCACCATAGCCCTCAACGGGCTTCCAAATATCCCTTTCCCAATTCCACAAGAACAGCCTTAGCGAAAGGCTTCTTGAAGGCAAAGATGTAACTCTTTGACATGAATTAACAGAACACAGAGTAGTTTCTCAGAAAGCTTGTTTCCAGTTTTGAACGGAAGATATTTCCTTTTTCACCATAGCCCTCCATGGGCTTCCAAATATCCCTTTGCCAATTCCACAAGAGCAGCCTTAGCGAAAGGCTTCTTGAAGGGAAAGATGTAACTCTGTGAGCTGAATTAACAGAACACAGAGCAGTTTCTCAGAAAGCTTCTTTCCAGTTTTGAACGGAAGATATTTCCTTTTTCACCACAGCCCTCTATGGGCTTCCAAATATCCCTTTGCCAATTCCACAAGAACAGCCTTGGCGAAAGGCTTCTTGAAGGGAAAGATGTAACTCTGTGAGATGAATTCACAGAACACAGAGCAGTTTCTCAGAAAGCTTCTTTCCAGTTTTGAACGGAAGATATTTCCTTTTTCACCATAGCCCTCTATGGGCTTCCAAATAAACCTTTGCCAATTCCACAAGAACAGCCTTAGCGAAAGGCTTCTTGAAGGGAAAGATGTAACTCTGTGAGATGAATTAACAGAACACAGAGCAGTTTCTCAGGAAGCTTCTTTCCAGTTTTGAACGGAAGATATTTCCTTTTTCACCATAACCCTCTATGGGCTTCCAAATATCCCATCTCCAATTCCACAAGAACAGACTTAGAGAAAGGCTTCTTGAAGGGAAAGATGTATCTCTGTGAGATAAATTAACAGAACACAGAGCAGTTTCTCAGAAAGCTTGTTTCCAGTTTTGAACGGAAGATATTTCCTTTATCACCATAGCCCTCTATGGGATCCCAAATATCACTTTGCCAATTCCACATGAACAGCCTTAGGGAAAGGCTTCTTGAAGGGAAAGATGTATCTCTGTGAGGTGAATTAACAGAACACAGAGCAGATTCTCTGAAAGCTTCTTTCCAGTTTTGAACGGAAGATATTTCCTTTTTCACCATAGCCCTCTATGGGCTTCCAAATATCCCTTTGCCAATTCCACAGGAACAGCCTTAGCGAAAGGCTTCTTGAAGGGAGAGATGTAACTCTGTGAGATGAATTAACAGAACACAGAGCAGTTTCTCAGAAAGCTTGTTTCCAGTTTTAAACGGAAGATATTTCCTTTTTCACCATAGCCCTCTATGGGCTTCCAAATATCCCTTTGCCAATTCCACAAGAACAGCCTTAGCGAAAGGCTTCTTGAAGGGAAAGATGTAACTCTGTGAGATGAATTAACAGAACACAGAGCAGTTTCTCAGAAAGCTTCTATCCATTTTCGAAAGGAAGATATTTCCTTTTTCACCATAGCCCTCTATGGGCTTCCAAATATCCCTTTTCCAATTCCAAAAGAACAGCCTTAGCGAAAGGCTTCTTGAAGAGAAAGATGTAACTCTTTGAGATGAATTAACAGAACACAGAGCAGTTTCTCAGAAAGCTTGTTTCCAATATTGGACGGAAGTTATTTCCTTTTTCACCATAGCCCTCTAAGGGCTTCCAAATATCCCTTTGCGAATTACACAAGAACAGCCTTAGCGAAAGGCTCCTTGAAGGGAAAGATGTAACTCTGTGAGATGAATTAACAGAACACAGAGCAGTTTCTCAGAAAGCTTCTTTCCAGTTTTGAACGGAAGATATTTCCTTTTTCACCATAGCCCTCTATGGGCTTCCAAATATCCCTTTGCCAATTCCACAAGAACAGCCTTAGCGAAAGGCTTCTTGAAGGGAAAGATGTAACTCTGTGAGATGAATTAACAGAACACAGAGCAGTTTCTCAGAAAGCTTCTTTCCGGTTCTGAACGGAAGATATTTCCTTTTTCACCATAGCCCTCTATGGGCTTCCAAATATCCCTTTTCCAATTCCACAAGAACAGCCTTAGCTAAAGGCTTCTTGAAGGGAAAGATGTAACTCTATGAAATGAATTCAGAGAACACAGAGCAGTTTCTCAGAAAGCTTCTTTCCAGTTTTGAACGGAAGATATTTCCTTTTTCACCATAGCCCTCTATGGGCTTCCAAATATCCCTTTGCCCATTCCACAAGAACAGCCTTAGTGAAAGGCTTCTTGAAGGGAAAGATGTAACCCTGTGAGATGAATTCACAGAACACAGAGCAGTTTCTCAGAAAGCATCTTTCCAGTTTTGAACGGAACATATTTCCTTTTTCACCATAGCCCTCTACGGGCTTCCAAATATCCCTTTGCCAATTCCACAAGAACAGCCTTAGCGAAAGGCTTCTTGAAGGGAAAGATGTAACTCTGTGAGATGAATTCACAGAACACAGAGCAGTTTCTCAGAAAGCTTCATTCTAGTTTTGAACGGAAGATATTTCCTTTTTCACCATAGTACTCTATGGGCTTCCAAATATCCCTTTGCCAATTCCACAAGAACAGCCTTAGCGAAAGGCATCTTGAAGGGAATGATGTAACTCTGTGAGATGAATTCACAGAACACAGAGGAGTTTCTCAGAAAGCTTCTTTCCAGTATTGAACGGAATATATTTCCTTTTTCATCATAGTCCTCTATGGGCTTCCAAATATCCCTTTTCCAATTCCACAAGAACAGCCTTAGCGAAAGGTTTCTTGAAGGGAAAGATGTAACTCTGTGAGATGAATTAACAGAACACAGAGCAGTTTCTCAGAAAGCTTGTTTCCAGTTTTGAACGGAAGATATTTCCTTTTTCACTATAGCCCTCTATGGGCTTCCAAATATCCCTTTGCCAATTCCACAAGAACAGCCTTAGCGAAAGGCTTCTTGAAGGGAAAGTTGTAACTCTGTGAGATGAATTAACAGATCACAGAGCAGTTTCTCAGAAAGCTTCTTTCCAGTTTTGAACGAAAGATATTTCCTTTTTCACCATAGCCCTCTATGGGCTTCCAAATATCCCTTTGCCAATTCCACAAGAACAGCCTTAGCGAAAGGCTTCTTGAAGGGAAAGATGTAACTCTGTGAGATGAATTAACAGAACACAGAGCAGTTTCTCAGAAAGCTTCTTTCCAGTTTAGAACGGAAGATATTTCCTTTTTCACCATAGCCCTCTATGGGCTTCCAAATATCCCTTTGCCAATCCCACAAGAACAGCCTCAGCGAAAGGCTTCTTGAAGGGAAAGATGTAACTCTGTGAGATGAATTAACAGAACACAGAGCAGTTTCTCAGAAAGCTTCTTTCCAGTTTTGAACGGAAGATATTTCCTTTTTCACCATAGGCCTCTATGGGCTTCCAAATATCCCTTTGCCAATTCCACAAGAACAGCCTTAGCGAAAGGCTTCTTGAAGGGAAAGATGTAACTCTGTGAGATGAATTCACAGAACACAGAGCAGTTTCTCAGAAAGCTTCTTTCTAGTTTTGAACGGAAGATATTTCCTTTTTCACCGTAGCCCTCTATGGGCTTCCAAATATCCCTTTGCCAATTCCACAAGAACAGCCTTAGCGCAAGGCTTCTTGAAGGGAAAGATGTAACTCTGTGAGATGAATTAACAGAACACAGAGCAGTTTCTCAGAAAGCTTCTTTCCAGTTTTAAACCGAAGCTATTTCGTTTTTCACCATAGCCCTCTATGGGCTTCCAAATATCCCTTTGCGAATTCCACAAGAACAGCCTTAGCACAAGGCTTCTTGAAGGGAAAGATGTAACTCTGTGAGATGAATTAACAGAACACAGAGCAGTTTCTCAGAAAGCTTCTTTCCAGTTTTGAACGGAAGATATTTCCTTTTTCACCATAGCCCTCTATGGGCTTCCAAATATCCCTTTGCCAATTCCACAAGAACAGCGTTAGCGAAAGCACTTGAAGGGAAAGGTGTAACTCTGTGAGACGAATTCACAGAACACAGAGCAGTTTCTCAGAAAGCTTCTTTCCAGTGTTGAACGGAACATATTTCCTTTTTCACCATAGCCCTCCATGGGCTTCCAAATATCCCTTTGCCAATTCCACAAGAACAGCCTTAGCGAAAGGCTTCTTGAAGGGAAAGATGTAACTCTGTGAGATGAATTCACAGAACACAGAGCAGTTTCTCAGAAAGCTTCTTTCCAGTTTTGAACGGAAGATATTTCCTTTTTCACCATAGCCCTCTATGGGCTTCCAAATATCCCTTTGCCCATTCCACAAGAACAGCCTTAGCGAAAGGCTTCTTGAAGGGAAAGATGTAACTCTGTGAGATGAATTCACAGAACACAGAGCAGTTTCTCAGAAAGCTTCTTTCCAGTTTTGAACGGAAGATATTTCCTTTTTCACCATAGCCCTCTATGGGCTTCCAAATATCCCTTTTCCAATTCCACAAGAACAGCCTTAGCGAAAGGCTTCTTGAAGGGAAAGATATAACTCTGTTGGATGAATTAACAGAACACAGAGCAGTTTCTCAGAAAGCTTCTTTCCAGTTTTGAAGGAAAGATATTTCCTTTTTCACCATAGCCCTCAACGGGCTTTCAAATATCCCTTTCCCAATTCCACAAGAACAGCCTTAGCGAAAGGCTTCTTGAAGGCAAAGATGTAACTCTTTGACATGAATTAACAGAACACAGAGTAGTTTCTCAGAAAGCTTGTTTCCAGTTTTGAACGGAAGATATTTCCTTTTTCACCATAGGCCTCCATGGGCTTCCAAATATCCCTTTGCCAATTCCACAAGAGCAGCCTTAGCGAAAGGCTTCTTGAAGGGAAAGATGTAACTCTGTGAGCTGAATTAACAGAACACAGAGCAGTTTCTCAGAAAGCTTCTTTCCAGTTTTGAACGGAAGATATTTCGTTTTTCACCACAGCCCTCTATGGGCTTCCAAATATCCCTTTGCCAATTCCACAAGAACAGCCTTAGCGAAAGGCTTCTTGAAGGGAAAGATGTAACTCTGTGAGATGAATTCACAGAACACAGAGCAGTTTCTCAGAAAGCTTCTTTCCAGTTTTGAACGGAAGTTATTTCCTTTTTCACCATAGCCCTCTATGGGCTTCCAAATATCCCATTTCCAATTCCACAAGAACAGCCTTAGCGAAAGGCTTCTTGAAGGGAAAGATGTAACTCTGTGAGATGAATTAACAGAAAACAGAGCCGTTTCTCAGAAAGCTTCTTTCCAGTTTTGAACGGAAGATATTTCCTTTTTCACCATAACCCTCTATGGGCTTCCAAATATCCCTTTTCCAATTCCATAAGAACAGCCTTAGCGAAAGGCTTCTTGAAGGGAAAGATATAACTCTGTGAGATGAATTAACAGAACACAGAGCAGTTTCTCAGAAAGCTTCTTTCCAGTTTTGAACGGAAGATATTTCCTTTTTCACCATAGCCCTCTATGGGCTTCCAAATATCCCTTTGCCAATTCCACAAGAACAGCCTTAGCGAAAGGCTTCTTGAAGGGAAAGATGTAACTCTGTGAGATGAATTAACAGAACACAGAGCAGTTTCTCAGAAAGCTTCTTTCCAGTTTTGAACAGAAGATATTTCCTTTTTCACCATAGCCCTCTATGGGCTTCCAAATATCCCTTTGCCAATTCCACAAGAACAGAATTAGCGAAAGGCTTCTTGAAGGGAAAGATGTAACTCTGTGAGATGAATTAACAGAACACAGAGCAGTTTCTCAGAAAGCTTCTTTCCAGTTTTGAACGGAAGAAATTTCCTTTTTCACCATAGCCCTCTATGGGCTTCCAAATATCCCTTTGCCAATTCCACAAGAACAGCCTTAGCGAAAGGCTCCTTGAAGGGAAAGATGTAACTCTGTGAGATGAATTCACAGAACACAGAGCAGTTTCTCAGAAAGCTAGTTTCCAGTTTTGAACGGAAGATATTTCCTTTTTCACCATAGCCCTCTAAGGGCTTCCAAATATCCCTTTGCCAATTCCACAAGAACAGACTTAGCGAAAGGCTTCTTGAAGGGAAAGATGTAACTCTGTGAGATGAATTCACAGAACACAGAGCAGTTTCTCAGAAGGCTTCTTTCCAGTTTTCAAGGGAAGATATTTCCTTTTTCACCATAGCCCTCCATGGGCTTCCTAATATCCCATTTCCAATTCCACAAGAACAGCCTTAGCGTAAGGCTTCTTGAAGGGAAAGATGTAACTCTGTGAGATGAATTAACAGAACACAGAGCAGTTTCTCAGAAAGCTTCTTTCCAATTTTGAACGGAAGATATTTCCTTTTTCACCATAGCCCTCTATGGGCTTCCAAATATCCCTTTGCCAATTCCACAAGAACAGCCTTAGCGAAAGGCTTCTTGAAGGGAAATATGTAACTCTGTGAGATGAATTAACAGAACACAGAGCAGTTTCTCAGGAAGCTTCTTTCCAGTTTTGAACGGAAGATATTTCCTTTTTCACCATAACCCTCTATGGGCTTCCAAATATCCCATCTCCAATTCCACAAGAACAGACTTAGAGAAAGGCTTCTTGAAGGGAAAGATGTATCTCTGTGAGATAAATTAACAGAACACAGAGCAGTTTCTCAGAAAGCTTGTTTCCAGTTTTGAACGGAAGATATTTCCTTTATCACCATAGCCCTCTATGGGATCCCAAATATCACTTTGCCAATTCCACATGAACAGCCTTAGGGAAAGGCTTCTTGAAGGGAAAGATGTATCTCTGTGAGGTGAATTAACAGAACACAGAGCAGATTCTCTGAAAGCTTCTTTCCAGTTTTGAACGGAAGATATTTCCTTTTTCACCATAGCCCTCTATGGGCTTCCAAATATCCCTTTGCCAATTCCACAGGAACAGCCTTAGCGAAAGGCTTCTTGAAGGGAGAGATGTAACTCTGTGAGATGAATTAACAGAACACAGAGCAGTTTCTCAGAAAGCTTGTTTCCAGTTTTAAACGGAAGATATTTCCTTTTTCACCATAGCCCTCTATGGGCTTCCAAATATCCCTTTGCCAATTCCACATGAACAGCCTTAGCGAAAGGCTTCTTGAAGGGAAAGATGTAACTCTGTGAGATGAATTAACAGAACACAGAGCAGTTTCTCAGAAAGCTTCTATCCATTTTCGAAAGGAAGATATTTCCTTTTTCACCATAGCCCTCTATGGGCTTCCAAATATCCCTTTTCCAATTCCAAAAGAACAGCCTTAGCGAAAGGCTTCTTGAAGAGAAAGATGTAACTCTTCGAGATGAATTAACAGAACACAGAGCAGTTTCTCAGAAAGCTTGTTTCCAATTTTGGATGGAAGTTATTTCCTTTTTCACCATAGCCCTCTAAGGGCTTCCAAATATCCCTTTGCGAATTACACAAGAACAGCCTTAGCGAAAGGCTCCTTGAAGGGAAAGATGTAACTCTGTGAGATGAATTCACAGAACACAGAGCAGTTTCTCAGAAAGCTTCTTTCCAGTTTTGAACGGAAGATATTTCCTTTTTCACCATAGCCCTCTATGGGCTTCCAAGTATCCCTTTGCCAATTCCACAAGAACAGCCTTAGCGAAAGGCTTCTTGAAGGGAAAGATGTAACTCTGTGAGATGAATTAACAGAACACAGAGCAGTTTCTCAGAAAGCTTCTTTCCAGTTCTGAACGGAAGATATTTCCTTTTTCACCATAGCCCTCTATGGGCTTCCAAATATCCCTTTTCCAATTCCACAAGAACAGCCTTAGCTAAAGGCTTCTTGAAGGGAAAGATGTAACTCTATGAAATGAATTCAGAGAACACAGAGCAGTTTCTCAGAAAGCTTCTTTCCAGTTTTGAACGGAAGATATTTCCTTTTTCACCATAGCCCTCTATGGGCTTCCAAATATCCCTTTGCCCATTCCACAAGAACAGCCTTAGCGAAAGGCTTCTTGAAGGGAAAGATGTAACCCTGTGAGATGAATTCACAGAACACAGAGCAGTTTCTCAGAAAGCATCTTTCCAGTTTTGAACGGAACATATTTCCTTTTTCACCATAGCCCTCTACGGGCTTCCAAATATCCCTTTGCCAATTCCACAAGAACAGCCTCAGCGAAAGGCTTCTTGAAGGGAAAGATGTAACTCTGTGAGATGAATTCACAGAACACAGAGCAGTTTCTCAGAAAGCTTCTTTCCAGTTTTAAACGGAAGATATTTCCTTTTTCACCATAGGCCTCTATGGGCTTCCAAATATCCCTTTGCCAATTCCACAAGAACAGCCTTAGCGAAAGGCTTCTTGAAGGGAAAGATGTAACTCTGTGAGATGAATTCACAGAACACAGAGCAGTTTCTCAGAAAGCTTCTTTCTAGTTTTGAACGGAAGATATTTCCTTTTTCACCGTAGCCCTCTATGGGCTTCCAAATATCCCTTTGCCAATTCCACAAGAACAGCCTTAGCGCAAGGCTTCTTGAAGGGAAAGATGTAACTCTGTGAGATGAATTAACAGAACACAGAGCAGTTTCTCAGAAAGCTTCTTTCCAGTTTTAAACCGAAGCTATTTCGTTTTTCACCATAGCCCTCTATGGGCTTCCAAATATCCCTTTGCGAATTCCACAAGAACAGCCTTAGCACAAGGCTTCTTGAAGGGAAAGATGTAACTCTGTGAGATGAATTAACAGAACACAGAGCAGTTTCTCAGAAAGCTTCTTTCCAGTTTTGAACGGAAGATATTTCCTTTTTCACCATAGCCCTCTATGGGCTTCCAAATATCCCTTTGCCAATTCCACAAGAACAGCGTTAGCGAAAGGCACTTGAAGGGAAAGGTGTAACTCTGTGAGACGAATTCACAGAACACAGAGCAGTTTCTCAGAAAGCTTCTTTCCAGTGTTGAACGGAACATATTTCCTTTTTCACCATAGCCCTCCATGGGCTTCCAAATATCCCTTTGCCAATTCCACAAGAACAGCCTTAGCGAAAGGCTTCTTGAAGGGAAAGATGTAACTCTGTGAGATGAATTCACAGAACACAGAGCAGTTTCTCAGAAAGCTTCTTTCCAGTTTTGAACGGAAGATATTTCCTTTTTCACCATAGCCCTCTATGGGCTTCCAAATATCCCTTTGCCCATTCCACAAGAACAGCCTTAGCGAAAGGCTTCTTGAAGGGAAAGATGTAACTCTGTGAGATGAATTCACAGAACACAGAGCAGTTTCTCAGAAAGCTTCTTTCCAGTTTTGAACGGAAGATATTTCCTTTTTCACCATAGCCCTCTATGGGCTTCCAAATATCCCTTTTCCAATTCCACAAGAACAGCCTTAGCGAAAGGCTTCTTGAAGGGAAAGATATAACTCTGTGAGATGAATTAACAGAACACAGAGCAGTTTCTCAGAAAGCTTCTTTCCAGTTTTGAACGGAAGATATTTCCTTTTTCACCATAGCCCTCTATGGGCTTCCAAATATCCCCTTGCCAATTCCACAAGAACAGCCTTAGCGAAAGGCTTCTTGAAGGGAAAGATGTAACTCTGTGAGATGAATTAACAGAACACAGAGCAGTTTCTCAGAAAGCTTCTTTCCAGTTTTGAACAGAAGATATTTCCTTTTTCACCATAGCCCTCTATGGGCTTCCAAATATCCCTTTGCCGATTCCACAAGAACAGAATTAGCGAAAGGCTTCTTGAAGGGAAAGATGTAACTCTGTGAGATGAATTAACAGAACACAGAGCAGTTTCTCAGAAAGCTTCTTTCCAGTTTTGAACGGAAGAAATTTCCTTTTTCACCATAGCCCTCTATGGGCTTCCAAATATCCCTTTGCCAATTCCACAAGAACAGCCTTAGCGAAAGGCTCCTTGAAGGGAAAGATGTAACTCTGTGAGATGAATTCACAGAACACAGAGCAGTTTCTCAGAAAGCTAGTTTCCAGTTTTGAACGGAAGATATTTCCTTTTTCACCATAGCCCTCTAAGGGCTTCCAAATATCCCTTTGCCAATTCCACAAGAACAGACTTAGCGAAAGGCTTCTTGAAGGGAAAGATGTAACTCTGTGAGATGAATTCACAGAACACAGAGCAGTTTCTCAGAAGGCTTCTTTCCAGTTTTCAAGGGAAGATATTTCCTTTTTCACCATAGCCCTCCATGGGCTTCCTAATATCCCATTTCCAATTCCACAAGAACAGCCTTAGCGTAAGGCTTCTTGAAGGGAAAGATGTAACTCTGTGAGATGAATTAACAGAACACAGAGCAGTTTCTCAGAAAGCTTCTTTCCAATTTTGAACGGAAGATATTTCCTTTTTCACCATAGCCCTCTATGGGCTTCCAAATATCCCTTTGCCAATTCCACAAGAACAGCCTTAGCGAAAGGCTTCTTGAAGGGAAAGATGTAACTCTGTGAGATGAATTAACAGAACACAGAGCAGTTTCTCAGGAAGCTTCTTTCCAGTTTTGAACGGAAGATATTTCCTTTTTCACCATAACCCTCTATGGGCATCCAAATATCCCATCTCCAATTCCACAAGAACAGACTTAGAGAAAGGCTTCTTGAAGGGAAAGATGTATCTCTGTGAGATAAATTAACAGAACACAGAGCAGTTTCTCAGAAAGCTTGTTTCCAGTTTTCAACGGAAGATATTTCCTTTATCACCATAGCCCTCTATGGGATCCCAAATATCACTTTGCCAATTCCACATGAACAGCCTTAGGGAAAGGCTTCTTGAAGGGAAAGATGTATCTCTGTGAGGTGAATTAACAGAACACAGAGCAGATTCTCTGAAAGCTTCTTTCCAGTGTTGAACGGAAGATATTTCCTTTTTCACCATAGCCCTCTATGGGCTTCCAAATATCCCTTTGCCAATTCCACAGGAACAGCCTTAGCGAAAGGCTTCTTGAAGGGAGAGATGTAACTCTGTGAGATGAATTAACAGAACACAGAGCAGTTTCTCAGAAAGCTTGTTTCCAGTTTTAAACGGAAGATATTTCCTTTTTCACCATAGCCCTCTATGGGCTTCCAAATATCCCTTTGCCAATTCCACATGAACAGCCTTAGCGAAAGGCTTCTTGAAGGGAAAGATGTAACTCTGTGAGATGAATTAACAGAACACAGAGCAGTTTCTCAGAAAGCTTCTATCCATTTTCGAAAGGAAGATATTTCCTTTTTCACCATAGCCCTCTATGGGCTTCCAAATATCCCTTTTCCAATTCCAAAAGAACAGCCTTAGCGAAAGGCTTCTTGAAGAGAAAGATGTAACTCTTTGAGATGAATTAACAGAACACAGAGCAGTTTCTCAGAAAGCTTGTTTCCAATTTTGGATGGAAGTTATTTCCTTTTTCACCATAGCCCTCTAAGGGCTTCCAAATATCCCTTTGCGAATTACACAAGAACAGCCTTAGCGAAAGGCTCCTTGAAGGGAAAGATGTAACTCTGTGAGATGAATTCACAGAACACAGAGCAGTTTCTCAGAAAGCTTCTTTCCAGTTTTGAACGGAAGATATTTCCTTTTTCACCATAGCCCTCTATGGGCTTCCAAGTATCCCTTTGCCAATTCCACAAGAACAGCCTTAGCGAAAGGCTTCTTGAAGGGAAAGATGTAACTCTATGAAATGAATTCAGAGAACACAGAGCAGTTTCTCAGAAAGCTTCTTTCCAGTTTTGAACGGAAGATATTTCCTTTTTCACCATAGCCCTCTATGGGCTTCCAAATATCCCTTTGCCCATTCCACAAGAACAGCCTTAGCAAAAGGCTTCTTGAAGGGAAAGATGTAACCCTGTGAGATGAATTCACAGAACACAGAGCAGTTTCTCAGAAAGCATCTTTCCAGTTTTGAACGGAACATATTTCCTTTTTCACCATAGCCCTCTACGGGCTTCCAAATATCCCTTTGCCAATTCCACAAGAACAGCCTCAGCGAAAGGCTTCTTGAAGGGAAAGATGTAACTCTGTGAGATGAATTCACAGAACACAGAGCAGTTTCTCAGAAAGCTTCTTTCCAGTTTTGAACGGAAGATATTTCCTTTTTCACCATAGCCCTCTATGGGCTTCCAAATATCCCTTTGTCAATTCCACAAGAACAGCCTTACCGAAAGGCTTCTTGAAGGGAAAGATGTAAATCTGTGAGATGAATTAACAGAACACAGAGCAGTTTCTCAAAAAGCTTCTTTCCAGTTTTGAACGGAAGATATTTCCTTTTTCACCATAGCCCTCTATGGGCTTCCAAATATCCCTTTGCCAATTCCACAAGAACAGCCTTAGCGAAAGGCTTCTTGAAGGGAAATTGTAACTCTGTGAGATGAATGAACAGAACACAGAGCAGTTTCTCAGAAAGCTTGTTTCCAGTTTTGAACGGAAGATATTTCCTTTTTCACTATAGCCCTCTATGGGCTTCCAAATATCCCTTTGCGAATTCCACAAGAACAGGCTTAGCGAAAGGCTTCTTAAAGGGAAAGATGTAACTCTGTGAGATGTATTAACAGAACACAGAGGAGTTTCTCAGAAAGCTTCTTTCCAGTTTTGAACGGAAGATATTTCCTTTTTCACCATAGCCCTTTAAGGGATTCCAAATATCCCTTTTCCAATTCCACAAGAACAGCCTTAGCGAAAGGTTTCTTAAAGGGAAAGATGTAACTCTGTGAGATGAATTAACAGAACACAGAGCAGTTTCTCAGAAAGCTTCTTTCCAGTTTTGAACGGAAGATATTTCCTTTTTCACTATAGCCCTCTATGGGCTTCCAAATATCCCTTTGCCAATTCCACAAGAACAGCCTTAGCGAAAGGCTTCTTGAAGGGAAAGTTGTAACTCTGTGAGATGAATTAACAGATCACAGAGCAGTTCCTCAGAAAGCTTCTTTCCAGTTTGGAACGAAAGATATTTCCTTTTTCTCCATAGCCCTCTATGGGCTTCCAAATATCCCTTTGCCAATTCCACAAGAACAGCCTTAGCGAAAGGCTTCTTGAAGGGAAAGATGTAACTCTGTGAGATGAATTAACAGAACACAGAGCCGTTTCTCAGAAAGCTTCTTTCCAGTTTAGAACGGAAGATATTTCCTTTTTCACCATAACCCTCTATGGGCTTCCAAATATCCCTTTGCCAATCCCACAAGAACAGCCTTAGCGAAAGGCTTCTTGAAGGGAAAGATGTAACTCTGTGAGATGAATTAACAGAACACAGAGCAGTTTCTCAGAAAGCTTCTTTCCAGTTTTGAACGGAAGATATTTCCTTTTTCACCATAGGCCTCTATGGGCTTCCAAATATCCCTTTTCCAATTCCACAAGAACAGCCTTAGCGAAAGGCTTATTGAAGGGAAAGATGTAACTCTGTGAGATGAATTCACAGAACACAGAGCAGTTTCTCAGAAAGCTTCTTTCTAGTTTTGAACGGAAGATATTTCCTTTTTCACCGTAGCCCTCTATGGGCTTCCAAATATCCCTTTGCCAATTCCACAAGAACAGCCTTAGCGCAAGGCTTCTTGAAGGGAAAGATGTAACTCTGTGAGATGAATTAACAGAACACAGAGCAGTTTCTCAGAAAGCTTCTTTCCAGTTTTAAACCGAAGCTATTTCGTTTTTCACCATAGCCCTCTATGGGCTTCCAAATATCCCTTTGCGAATTCCACAAGAACAGCCTTAGCACAAGGCTTCTTGAAGGGAAAGATGTAACTCTGTGAGATGAATTAACAGAACACAGAGCAGTTTCTCAGAAAGCTTCTTTCCAGTTTTGAACGGAAGATATTTCCTTTTTCACCATAGCCCTCTATGGGCTTCCAAATATCCCTTTGCCAATTCCACAAGAACAGCGTTAGCGAAAGGCACTTGAAGGGAAAGGTGTAACTCTGTGAGATGAATTCACAGAACACAGAGCAGTTTCTCAGAAAGCTTCTATCCATTTTCGAAAGGAAGATATTTCCTTTTTCACCATAGCCCTCTATGGGCTTCCAAATATCCCTTTTCCAATTCCAAAAGAACAGCCTTAGCGAAAGGCTTCTTGAGGAGAAAGATGTAACTCTTTGAGATGAATTAACAGAACACAGAGCAGTTTCTCAGAAAGCTTGTTTCCAGTTTTGGACGGAAGTTATTTCCTTTTTCACCATAGCCCTCTAAGGGCTTCCAAATATCCCTTTGCGAATTCCACAAGAACAGCCTTAGCGAAAGGCTCCTTGAAGGGAAAGATGTAACTCTGTGAGATGAATTAACAGAACACAGAGCAGTTTCTCAGAAAGCTTCTTTCCAGTTTTGAACGGAAGATATTTCCTTTTTCACCATAGCCCTCTATGGGCTTCCAAGTATCCCTTTGCCAATTCCACAAGAACAGCCTTAGCGAAAGGCTTCTTGAAGGGAAAGATGTAACTCTGTGAGATGAATTAACAGAACACAGAGCAGTTTCTCAGAAAGCTTCTTTCCAGTTCTGAACGGAAGATATTTCCTTTTTCACCATAGCCCTCTATGGGCTTCCAAATATCCCTTTTCCAATTCCACAAGAACAGCCTTAGCTAAAGGCTTCTTGAAGGGAAAGATGTAACTCTATGAAATGAATTCAGAGAACACAGAGCAGTTTCTCAGAAAGCTTCTTTCCAGTTTTGAACGGAAGATATTTCCTTTTTCACCATAGCCCTCTATGGGCTTCCAAATATCCCTTTGCCCATTCCACAAGAACAGCCTTAGCGAAAGGCTTCTTGAAGGGAAAGATGTAACCCTGTGAGATGAATTCACAGAACACAGAGCAGTTTCTCAGAAAGCATCTTTCCAGTTTTGAACGGAACATATTTCCTTTTTCACCATAGCCCTCTACGGGCTTCCAAATATCCCTTTGCCAATTCCACAATAACAGCCTTAGCGAAAGGCTTCTTGAAGGGAAAGATGTAACTCTGTGAGATGAATTCACAGAACACAGAGCAGTTTCTCAGAAAGCTTCTTTCCAGTTTTGAACGGAAGATATTTCCTTTTTCACCATAGCCCTCTATGGGCTTCCAAATATCCCTTTTCCAATTCCACAAGAACAGCCTTAGCGAAAGGCTTCTTGAAGGGAAAGATATAACTCTGTTGGATGAATTAACAGAACACAGAGCAGTTTCTCAGAAAGCTTCTTTCCAGTTTTGAAGGAAAGATATTTCCTTTTTCACCATAGCCCTCAACGGGCTTCCAAATATCCCTTTCCCAATTCCACAAGAACAGCCTTAGCGAAAGGCTTCTTGAAGGCAAAGATGTAACTCTTTGACATGAATTAACAGAACACAGAGTAGTTTCTCAGAAAGCTTGTTTCCAGTTTTGAACGGAAGATATTTCCTTTTTCACCATAGGCCTCCATAGGCTTCCAAATATCCCTTTGCCAATTCCACAAGAGCAGCCTTAGCGAAAGGCTTCTTGAAGGGAAAGATGTAACTCTGTGAGCTGAATTAACAGAACACAGAGCAGTTTCTCAGAAAGCTTCTTTCCAGTTTTGAACGGAAGATATTTCCTTTTTCACCACAGCCCTCTATGGGCTTCCAAATATCCCTTTGCCAATTCCACAAGAACAGCCTTAGCGAAAGGCTTCTTGAAGGGAAAGATGTAACTCTGTGAGATGAATTCACAGAACACAGAGCAGTTTCTCAGAAAGCTTCTTTCCAGTTTTGAACGGAAGATATTTACTTTTTCACCATAGCCCTCTATGGGCTTCCAAATATCCCATTTCCAATTCCACAAGAACAGCCTTAGCGAAAGGCTTCTTGAAGGGAAAGATGTAACTCTGTGAGATGAATTAACAGAACACAGAGCCGTTTCTCAGAAAGCTTCTTTCCAGTTTTGAACGGAAGATATTTCCTTTTTCACCATAACCCTCTATGGGCTTCCAAATATCCCTTTTCCAATTCCAAAAGAACAGCCTTAGCGAAAGGCTTCTTGAAGGGAAAGATATAACTCTGTGAGATGAATTAACAGAACACAGAGCAGTTTCTCAGAAAGCTTCTTTCCAGTTTTGAACAGAAGATATTTCCTTTTTCACCATAGCCCTCTATGGGCTTCCAAATATCCCTTTGCCCTTTCCACAAGAACAGCCTTAGCGAAAGGTTTCTTGAAGGGAAAGATGTAACCCTGTGAGATGAATTCACAGAACACAGAGCAGTTTCTCAGAAAGCATCTTTCCAGTTTTGAACGGAAGATATTTCCTTTTTCACCATAGCCCTCTACGGGCTTCCAAATATCCCTTTGCCAATTCCACAAGAACAGCCTTAGCGAAAGGCTTCTTGAAGGGAAAGATGTAACTCTGTGAGATGAATTCACAGAACACAGAGCAATTTCTCAGAAAGCTTCTTTCTAGTTGTGAACGGAAGATATTTCCTTTTTCACCATAGTACTCTATGGGCTTCCAAATATCCCTTTGCCAATTCCACAAGAACAGCCTTAGCGAAAGGCATCTTGAAGGGAATGATGTAACTCTGTGAGATGAATTAACAGAACACAGAGGAGTTTCTCAGAAAGCTTCTTTCCAGTATTGAACGGAATATATTTCCTTTTTCATCATAGTCCTCTATGGGCTTCCAAATATCCCTTTTCCAATTCCACAAGAACAGCCTTAGCGAAAGGCTTCTTGAAGGTAAAGATGTAACTCTATGAAATGAATTCAGAGAACACAGAGCAGTTTCTCAGAAAGCTTCTTTCCAGTTTTGAACGGAAGATATTTCCGTTTTCACCATAGCCCTCTATGGGCTTCCAAATATCCCTTTGCCAATTCCACAAGAACAGCCTTAGCGAAAGGCTTCTTGAAGGGAAAGATGTAACTCGGTGAGATGAATTCACAGAACACAGAGCAGTTTCTCAGAAAGCTTCTTTCCAGTTTTGAACGGAAGATATTTCCTTTTTCACCATAGCCCTCTATGGGCTTCCAAATATCCCTTTGTCAATTCCACAAGAACAGCCTTAGCGAAAGGCTTCTTGAAGGGAAAGATGTAAATCTGTGAGATGAATTAACAGAACACAGAGCAGTTTCTCAAAAAGCTTCTTTCCAGTTTTGAACGGAAGATATTTCCTTTTTCACCATAGCCCTCTATGGGCTTCCAAATATCCCTTTGCCAATTCCACAAGAACAGCCTTAGCGAAAGGCTTCTTGAAGGGAAATTGTAACTCTGTGAGATGAATGAACAGAACACAGAGCAGTTTCTCAGAAAGCTTGTTTCCAGTTTTGAACGGAAGATATTTCCTTTTTCACTACAGCCCTCTATGGGCTTCCAAATATCCCTTTGCGAATTCCACAAGAACAGGCTTAGCGAAAGGCTTCTTAAAGGGAAAGATGTAACTCTGTGAGATGTATTAACAGAACACAGAGGAGTTTCTCAGAAAGGTTCTTTCCAGTTTTGAACGGAAGATATTTCCTTTTTCACCATAGCCCTTTAAGGGATTCCGAATATCCCTTTTCCAATTCCACAAGAACAGCCTTACCGAAAGGCTTCTTGAAGGGAAAGATGTAACTCTGTGAGATGAATTAACAGAACACAGAGCAGTTTCTCAGAAAGCTTCTTTCCAGTTTAGAACGGAAGATATTTCCTTTTTCACCACAGCCCTCTATGGGCTTCCAAATATCCCTTTGCCAATTCCACAAGAACAGCCTTAGCGAAAGGCTTCTTGAAGGGAAAGATGTAACTCTGTGAGATGAATTCACAGAACACAGAGCAGTTTCTCAGAAAGCTTCTTTCCAGTTTTGAACGGAAGATATTTCCTTTTTCACCATAGGCCTCTATGGGCTTCCAAATATCCCTTTGCCAATTCCACAAGAACAGCCTTAGCGAAAGGCTTATTGAAGGGAAAGATGTAACTCTGTGAGATGAATTCACAGAACACAGAGCAGTTTCTCAGAAAGCTTCTTTCTAGTTTTGAACGGAAGATATTTCCGTTTTCACCGTAGCCCTCTATGGGCTTCCAAATATCCCTTTGCCAATTCCAGAAGAACAGCCTTAGCGCAAGGCTTCTTGAAGGGAACGATGTAACTCTGTGAGATGAATTAACAGAGCACAGAGCAGTTTCTCAGAAAGCTTCTTTCCAGTTTTAAACCGAAGCTATTTCGTTTTTCACCATAGCCCTCTATGGGCTTCCAAATATCCCTTTGCGAATTCCACAAGAACAGCCTTAGCGCAAGGCTTCTTGAAGGGAAAGATGTAACTCTGTGAGATGAATTAACAGAACACAGAGCAGTTTCTCAGAAAGCTTCTTTCCAGTTTTGAACGGAAGATATTTCCTTTTTCACCATAGCCCTCTATGGGCTTCCAAATATCCCTTTGCCAATTCCACAAGAACAGCGTTAGCGAAAGGCACTTGAAGGGGAAGGTGTAACTCTGTGAGATGAATTCACAGAACACAGAGCAGTTTCTCAGAAAGCTTCTTTCCAGTGTTGAACGGAACATATTTCCTTTTTCACCATAGCCCTCCATGGGCTTCCAAATATCCCTTTGCCGATTCCACAAGAACAGCCTTAGCGAAAGGCTTCTTGAAGGGAAAGATGTAACTCTGTGAGATGAATTCACAGAACACAGAGCAGTTTCTCAGAAAGCTTCTTTCCAGTTTTGAACGGAAGATATTTCCTTTTTCACCATAGCCCTCTATGGGCTTCCAAATATCCCTTTGCCCATTCCACAAGAACAGCCTTAGCGAAAGGCTTCTTGAAGGGAAAGATGTAACTCTGTGAGATGAATTCACAGAACACAGAGCAGTTTCTCAGAAAGCTTCTTTCCAGTTTTGAACGGAAGATATTTCCTTTTTCACCATAGCCCTCTATGGGCTTCCAAATATCCCTTTTCCAATTCCACAAGAACAGCCTTAGCGAAAGGCTTCTTGAAGGGAAAGATATAACTCTGTTGGATGAATTAACAGAACACAGAGCAGTTTCTCAGAAAGCTTCTATCCATTTTCGAAAGGAAGATATTTCCTTTTTCACCATAGCCCTCTATGGGCTTCCAAATATCCCTTTTCCAATTCCAAAAGAACAGCCTTAGCGAAAGGCTTCTTGAGGAGAAAGATGTAACTCTTTGAGATGAATTAACAGAACACAGAGCAGTTTCTCAGAAAGCTTGTTTCCAGTTTTGGACGGAAGTTATTTCCTTTTTCACCATAGCCCTCTAAGGGCTTCCAAATATCCCTTTGCGAATTCCACAAGAACAGCCTTAGCGAAAGGCTCCTTGAAGGGAAAGATGTAACTCTGTGAGATGAATTAACAGAACACAGAGCAGTTTCTCAGAAAGCTTCTTTCCAGTTTTGAACGGAAGATATTTCCTTTTTCACCATAGCCCTCTATGGGCTTCCAAGTATCCCTTTGCCAATTCCACAAGAACAGCCTTAGCGAAAGGCTTCTTGAAGGGAAAGATGTAACTCTGTGAGATGAATTAACAGAACACAGAGCAGTTTCTCAGAAAGCTTCTTTCCAGTTCTGAACGGAAGATATTTCCTTTTTCACCATAGCCCTCTATGGGCTTCCAAATATCCCTTTTCCAATTCCACAAGAACAGCCTTAGCTAAAGGCTTCTTGAAGGGAAAGATGTAACTCTATGAAATGAATTCAGAGAACACAGAGCAGTTTCTCAGAAAGCTTCTTTCCAGTTTTGAACGGAAGATATTTCCTTTTTCACCATAGCCCTCTATGGGCTTCCAAATATCCCTTTGCCCATTCCACAAGAACAGCCTTAGCGAAAGGCTTCTTGAAGGGAAAGATGTAACCCTGTGAGATGAATTCACAGAACACAGAGCAGTTTCTCAGAAAGCATCTTTCCAGTTTTGAACGGAACATATTTCCTTTTTCACCATAGCCCTCTACGGGCTTCCAAATATCCCTTTGCCAATTCCACAATAACAGCCTTAGCGAAAGGCTTCTTGAAGGGAAAGATGTAACTCTGTGAGATGAATTCACAAAACACAGAGCAGTTTCTCAGAAAGCTTCTTTCCAGTTTTGAACGGAAGATATTTCCTTTTTCACCATAGCCCTCTATGGGCTTCCAAATATCCCTTTTCCAATTCCACAAGAACAGCCTTAGCGAAAGGCTTCTTGAAGGGAAAGATATAACTCTGTTGGATGAATTAACAGAACACAGAGCAGTTTCTCAGAAAGCTTCTTTCCAGTTTTGAAGGAAAGATATTTCCTTTTTCACCATAGCCCTCAACGGGCTTCCAAATATCCCTTTCCCAATTCCACAAGAACAGCCTTAGCGAAAGGCTTCTTGAAGGCAAAGATGTAACTCTTTGACATGAATTAACAGAACACAGAGTAGTTTCTCAGAAAGCTTGTTTCCAGTTTTGAACGGAAGATATTTCCTTTTTCACCATAGGCCTCCATAGGCTTCCAAATATCCCTTTGCCAATTCCACAAGAGCAGCCTTAGCGAAAGGCTTCTTGAAGGGAAAGATGTAACTCTGTGAGCTGAATTAACAGAACACAGAGCAGTTTCTCAGAAAGCTTCTTTCCAGTTTTGAACGGAAGATATTTCCTTTTTCACCACAGCCCTCTATGGGCTTCCAAATATCCCTTTGCCAATTCCACAAGAACAGCCTTAGCGAAAGGCTTCTTGAAGGGAAAGATGTAACTCTGTGAGATGAATTCCCAGAACACAGAGCAGTTTCTCAGAAAGCTTCTTTCCAGTTTTGAACGGAAGATATTTACTTTTTCACCATAGCCCTCTATGGGCTTCCAAATATCCCATTTCCAATTCCACAAGAACAGCCTTAGCGAAAGGCTTCTTGAAGGGAAAGATGTAACTCTGTGAGATGAATTAACAGAACACAGAGCCGTTTCTCAGAAAGCTTCTTTCCAGTTTTGAACGGAAGATATTTCCTTTTTCACCATAACCCTCTATGGGCTTCCAAATATCCCTTTTCCAATTCCAAAAGAACAGCCTTAGCGAAAGGCTTCTTGAAGGGAAAGATATAACTCTGTGAGATGAATTAACAGAACACAGAGCAGTTTCTCAGAAAGCTTCTTTCCAGTTTTGAACAGAAGATATTTCCTTTTTCACCATAGCCCTCTATGGGCTTCCAAATATCCCTTTGCCCATTCCACAAGAACAGCCTTAGCGAAAGGTTTCTTGAAGGGAAAGATGTAACCCTGTGAGATGAATTCACAGAACACAGAGCAGTTTCTCAGAAAGCATCTTTCCAGTTTTGAACGGAAGATATTTCCTTTTTCACCATAGCCCTCTACGGGCTTCCAAATATCCCTTTGCCAATTCCACAAGAACAGCCTTAGCGAAAGGCTTCTTGAAGGGAAAGATGTAACTCTGTGAGATGAATTCACAGAACACAGAGCAATTTCTCAGAAAGCTTCTTTCTAGTTGTGAACGGAAGATATTTCCTTTTTCACCATAGTACTCTATGGGCTTCCAAATATCCCTTTGCCAATTCCACAAGAACAGCCTTAGCGAAAGGCATCTTGAAGGGAATGATGTAACTCTGTGAGATGAATTAACAGAACACAGAGGAGTTTCTCAGAAAGCTTCTTTCCAGTATTGAACGGAATATATTTCCTTTTTCATCATAGTCCTCTATGGGCTTCCAAATATCCCTTTTCCAATTCCACAAGAACAGCCTTAGCGAAAGGCTTCTTGAAGGTAAAGATGTAACTCTATGAAATGAATTCAGAGAACACAGAGCAGTTTCTCAGAAAGCTTCTTTCCAGTTTTGAACGGAAGTTATTTCCGTTTTCACCATAGCCCTCTATGGGCTTCCAAATATCCCTTTGCCAATTCCACAAGAACAGCCTTAGCGAAAGGCTTCTTGAAGGGAAAGATGTAACTCGGTGAGATGAATTCACAGAACACAGAGCAGTTTCTCAGAAAGCTTCTTTCCAGTTTTGAACGGAAGATATTTCCTTTTTCACCATAGCCCTCTATGGGCTTCCAAATATCCCTTTGTCAATTCCACAAGAACAGCCTTAGCGAAAGGCTTCTTGAAGGGAAAGATGTAAATCTGTGAGATGAATTAACAGAACACAGAGCAGTTTCTCAAAAAGCTTCTTTCCAGTTTTGAACGGAAGATATTTCCTTTTTCACCATAGCCCTCTATGGGCTTCCAAATATCCCTTTGCCAATTCCACAAGAACAGCCTTAGCGAAAGGCTTCTTGAAGGGAAATTGTAACTCTGTGAGATGAATGAACAGAACACAGAGCAGTTTCTCAGAAAGCTTGTTTCCAGTTTTGAACGGAAGATATTTCCTTTTTCACTACAGCCCTCTATGGGCTTCCAAATATCCCTTTGCGAATTCCACAAGAACAGGCTTAGCGAAAGGCTTCTTAAAGGGAAAGATGTAACTCTGTGAGATGTATTAACAGAACACAGAGGAGTTTCTCAGAAAGGTTCTTTCCAGTTTTGAACGGAAGATATTTCCTTTTTCACCATAGCCCTTTAAGGGATTCCGAATATCCCTTTTCCAATTCCACAAGAACAGCCTTACCGAAAGGCTTCTTGAAGGGAAAGATGTAACTCTGTGAGATGAATTAACAGAACACAGAGCAGTTTCTCAGAAAGCTTCTTTCCAGTTTAGAACGGAAGATATTTCCTTTTTCACCACAGCCCTCTATGGGCTTCCAAATATCCCTTTGCCAATTCCACAAGAACAGCCTTAGCGAAAGGCTTCTTGAAGGGAAAGATGTAACTCTGTGAGATGAATTCACAGAACACAGAGCAGTTTCTCAGAAAGCTTCTTTCCAGTTTTGAACGGAAGATATTTCCTTTTTCACCATAGGCCTCTATGGGCTTCCAAATATCCCTTTGCCAATTCCACAAGAACAGCCTTAGCGAAAGGCTTATTGAAGGGAAAGATGTAACTCTGTGAGATGAATTCACAGAACACAGAGCAGTTTCTCAGAAAGCTTCTTTCTAGTTTTGAACGGAAGATATTTCCGTTTTCACCGTAGCCCTCTATGGGCTTCCAAATATCCCTTTGCCAATTCCAGAAGAACAGCCTTAGCGCAAGGCTTCTTGAAGGGAACGATGTAACTCTGTGAGATGAATTAACAGAGCACAGAGCAGTTTCTCAGAAAGCTTCTTTCCAGTTTTAAACCGAAGCTATTTCGTTTTTCACCATAGC